>NW_021166794.1:0-45000 GCF_900634415.1 Cottoperca gobio | reverse complement strand
ATCAAACCGCAGGAGCGAGCATTGCAACCACAGAGTGGCCTCTTCAGGCTGCGGTTATATAACAAGACGAAAAAGGATTTAGATTCTCTGTGTCCATGTGAATGCCCCCGCCCCTCTCATTTTAAGGCAACACGTAGGTAATATGCAACAACAATGAGTTCTCCCTGTGGGTGAAAGAATTAATCCTTCAGTGTAATCTATGCTAAATTAATCAGGACATATTTAACATGTCACTTATTCAGTTTGAGTGACTCGCTGTGATTAAATCAAACCTTTGTTCAACTCTTTTTCTGCTCATTCTGTCCTCCTGCAGGGCGCATCGGCTCTACATCCAGTAGCAGCTCTTGTGGCAGTTCGGAGTACAGTGGAGAGGTCATCCCTCACCATCCAGGTGTGTGTTTGTGTCCATGAATACGTTTCCCTGCACAATTAAATGTGTGTCAGTGTGGAAAATCTTCAAAAAATGTCCTTTATGAACCCATTTCAATGAAAGTCTAAAGGGAGGAGGGCTTACAAACACACTATTTATATTTTCACACAACAATATTCACAAGCTGATTTCAAAAGAAAACAACAACCTCTGTATATGTCCGACCGTGTGTAGCAGAGTGTCCCGACCGTGTGTAGCGGGGTGTCCGACCGTGTGTAGCAGAGTGTCCGACCGTGTGTAGCAGAGTGTCCGACCGTGTGTAGCAGAGTGTCCGACCGTGTGTAGCAGAGTGTCCAACCGTGTGTAGCAGAGTGTCCGACCGTGTGTAGCAGAGTGTCCGACCGTGTGTAGCAGGGTGTCCGACCGTGTGTAGCAGGTGTCCGACCGTGTGTAGCAGGGTGTCGACCGTGTGTAGCAGAGTGTCCGACCGTGTGTAGCAGAGTGTCCGACCGTGTGTAGCAGAGTGTCCGACCGTGTGTAGCAGAGTGTCCGACCGTGTGTAGCAGGGTTATGAGTAGTAAACCAATAAAATGATTATAGGTTAAATATTGATGACTCGAAGCTGCTGCCAGAGAAAGTCAGAGTTTGTAGTCAAGTCAGGAAATGATGCAAGACAACTCGCATACACTCCTAAAACAATTTCAAAAGACGATGACATTGCTCGATCCACGTCATACAGAGCTTGAGTTTCAGTAACCTCAAGGGATCTCCTCAGCCCACGCAGAGCTACTATGGTTGAATCATCGTTCAGGATGACTCGGGTCCGATCGAGCAGTCATTGTGAGTCATGTATTTTCACTTTGATCTCAGGATTAAGGGATTTCTTAACCCTGAAATTCACCATTTCTCTGGTTCAGATTCAGACGTCAGTGTTAACATAAAAAGCTCCCCGTGCTTGGCACTCGTGCGTTCAGCTCCTTCTGCACCAGCATGACACTCGGCAACAGTTCATATCTGCTGACTGCACCACTGATCCTGGATCCGTGCCTCTCGGCTTTATGTGAAAACCATCTGTGCCGACCGATACGTGCTGGCTCATGGTTTGTGTTGGCAACCGCTGGGTCAGCTGAAACACACACACACTGTTAATGAAAGTAGGTGACAGGGGAAGAGAGTGAGTGGAGTCAGTTTTACACAATGACATTTGATTGACGTACATAAAGTGGCAAAAAAACCTAGTTAAAAGACTGTATAGTAGTGTTTGCTTTGTGTTATAACCTAGTAAGTGTACGTCCCTAAGTGGCCCCAGTCTGATCATTGACTTGACCTAGAAGCTAATTATTGCACACGGTTGTCGTATAAATGCAGCTGCTCAGACACCACTCGAAGCATCAGTCTGTTTTGACACAGAGCCAAACACGAGGCCGAGTCCGGAAGGGAAACCTGAGTCACGTCCACCTCAGAGTGTAGCTGATGACACACACACACACACACACACACACACACACACACACACACACACACTCTCGTCTACACTTGGCGACTGTGAATTGTTCAGTCTGCTGTCTCGCTTCAGTGGCTGCAGTTTCTGGCACCGCTCATAATGAAGAGCGAAATAGTTTTTAATCTGGTGAAGAATGTTAAAACTGTCGTCCACTTTGTCCCGGAGTGTTACAATGTCAAATACAAACTCCACGGACAGAAACCTTATTTAACCTTCATCATCTGCCTCCACAGGACTCCCCAAGCAGGACTCTGGCCATTGGTGGTCCAGTTTCTTCTTTGGGAAGCCGCCAGGGATGACTTCACTGACTGAGGAGGCACAGCAGAAGTAAGTATAAGCACACACCCTTTGCGCACACACACACACCCTAATACTGCATCTTATTTTAATCCAGTTCTAAGTCCTTACACGCTGCTCTCTCCAACTTTGGTTGAGATTCAATTTGGAGCTGCAGATGAGGCCAGCTTTGTACATTTTGTAAAATAAAGCTGCCGCCGTTGAAAACCGTTGATTAAAAATCTCAATACACAAAGTAAATAATTGTCCTGGTTTGAAGATGGAGGTTTCTTCTTCTATGAGGAAAGTGATCTGTTTGCATTGTAACACTGCGGTGTACGGTCACATCCTTTCTCTTATACAAGCTTTTCACCATCTCTGCACCTCTTTGTCTCTCTCAGGGCGGGGGTCCAAGGTGCAGTGACCAATGGTCAGATCACCTGCGTTGCCAGGGAGATGGTGATGCAACGGCAGGTGAGTGAGAGCAGCGACGCGGGAAGCCCCACCTCTTCCTGATCCTGCAGTCTCACTCTGATCCACGGCACACCTCGGGGGAGGGGAGGGGAGGGGGGGAATCTAATCTATGACCAACGCTAGGTGACGGGAGGATGTCCTGTTTACAACCTTATTATTAGTTTTTATTATTATTCATTATAGTTACAGGCTGTCTTTCTTGTTTCTGTCACCTTGTGGTTTTTTAAATTAAACTATGAAAAAGAAATGAATGCAGACTGATGCAACTCATAAGCCCAGTTTGTGTTTTTTAACATTTGTACTGTGTTTGTAATTCTGTGGTGCATACACATGCCTTTTGTTTAACATGTTTCACTTTTGTCACCTTGTGATTGCAAATGCAATAAAGTAAACTCTTGCAGCCTAATGTTCTGTGTTGGGTTCATATCTTTGTTTCTTCACACACAACATTTAAAGCAGAAATGTGCCATCAGCAAACCATTACCTACGTAAGAAGAACACATGCAGCGTTCTCTGTAGTTGTGATAACATGATTTAAACTCTGCTTATACTTTATTATAATAGCCGTTGGTAGAAATAGCTCTGTAGGGAGCAGAAGGTGAAGGTGTCAGTGTTTGCCAGGGAGTGGTGCTCTGGCTTTGTACAGGGCTAATCCAGGAACAGAGTAAACACAGAGCACTTCACCTCCCACTGCTGCTCCTGGTGAACCCAGAGTCTGGAGTTGTGTAACTGTTTGCTCAGCGTTAAAACACACAGCACATCTGGAAACAGTCCAGCAGTGTCTGGATTTAAAACAAAAACATTCCTGCACAAACTGGGCTCCTCTCGCCCGTCCAGAGGGAGAACTTCTGTTTTGCTTCTGAAGTTTCAATCAAGTGCCTGAATTTTGAGATTTCTAAGGAGGAAGGAGGAGGGAGGAAGGAGGAGGAGGAAGGAGGAGGAGGGAGGAGGAGGAAGGAGGAGGGAGGAGGAGGAGGAAGGAGGAGGAGGAAGAAGAAGACTGTTTTTGCTTGAACAAATATATTGACCATTTTTTGACTCATTAATGCGTCTACTGTTATGATAGAGCTCTGGCTGCATTGCTGTAAAATGTTTATGTCCAATTCCAAATGCTTTTTTAAAATTGTTTTGTGAATATTAACTATATTTTGTGTGTTAACTGCAATAATAGTTACATTTATATCTAAATCCTACTGTGGTCATCACATAGAGACCCACTGCTCCATGCACACTCGGGGAGGTGATGGAGCAGAAAGAAAACACCAACCAACCCAAAATTACAATTCCACACATCCCCTTTATCCTCTGATTTATATGAGTTTTCCTGACGTGGAGAAAAATCTCCCTGCTGACTGTCGAGCAGCACAAATCCTGACGCAACAATTTCCCATTTCACTGTAAAATGGTTTTGTGTAAGCCCACACACACACACACACACACACACACACACACACACACACACACACACACACACACACACACACACACACACACACACACACACACACCCCACCCAGGTTCTCTGTGTGTCTCTATGAAACAGAGGAAAGACAAACAATGCTGCAGAGTGGCCGCTCTGCATGACAGTGTTGAAAGGCTGAGCAGAGGGTTTGTTCTGCGGCTCGTTCGTCGTGCCACGCTGCAGTTTTTCCAGTTCACCGGGTCTTTGAAAAGTGGGAGTGAAGGAGCAGAACTTCTCTCTTCTCTGTCTGGATCTCCACCTCGTCTTTAACTTCCTGGGTGCAGTCAGGATGAAGAATAAGGCTGATGATGATTCGCCCTGTCAATCTAATTTATGTCTTTGATAAATTGATTGTTGGATATATATATAAGTATATATATGTTCTATAAGTATATAAAGATGAAAAAAGGGAAAAGTTCAGTCCAAGGTGATGTCTTCAAATTCTGTTTTCTATCCAACCAGCAGTGCAAACAGAGAAAAGCAGCAAATCCTCACATGTAGAAGAATATTTAGTGTTTCTGCTTTATTTATGAATGACTCACACATTTGGCTGATGCAGCAATACGTGAAATATTCTGTGTCCCTGTCATCACTTTCAACACTTTCATAAATCAAATGAAACTCCGAGTACACATTTGAGGAAACTGTTTCTGCTGCAACTGTGGAAGAGGAAATGTGCTCATAACTTTCTAAGAGTAAAAACAAGAACTTAAGCAGAGACGTCCCTGTGACTGAAACACTCTGCAGGTTTATTCAGAGATGATAATATGTCTGTGGATCGGGGCCTGGAATCATAACATATGTTATTATCCTTACTACAGAGAGTAGGCCAATTTGAATAAGTGAGTTTTGAGATGTGACTTGAATGTTGTAATAGTTTCGGACTGTCGGATGTGTGGAGGAACCTTTTTCTCTATAAAAGAGCTGCAAGTAGTTGAAAATGTCTTTGTCATAATCCAATTTTGTGATGACATTTGGCAACTTTTGACTCCAATTTCATAAAATTGCTTGGATATTAAATGTCAGGCACTTTGTCCACAGGGATATTTAAGTGTCCGCTCCGGAGCAGCCAGCCGTGCAGAGAAATGGGGAAGTTAGGGGGTCCTGATTTCTTAACTTCCTTTCTGTCTATAAACCATTTGAGGTGCGCTTGTTTCCTTCTACTTGACGCCCCGGTCAGCAGTGCTCGATGGTTTGGAGGTGGAGAAGTGAGGAGGAGAAGAAGAAGAGCCCAGGACAATGTTCACCCATAATCCTTTGGTGCCAATGCCCCCTGGGAATCCTGGGAAGAAAGAGAAGTACCAAGAGTTGAGTCAAAAATATAGATTATTGGGACATTTTGTTCAGTTGTGTTCCTACATGATCCCAACAGTTTAAGTTAACGGTGCGTTTCATTTGGAGCATGTGGTTGTCTGACTCAAGTTGTCATATATTGACGTTTTAAGCACGTTTTTTTTAATACACTTTGATACATCCTGGTTGTTTTTAGCTATCTTTTAACCTGATGAATGATTTTAGTCATCAGACGTCTGGATCTTAAGTTATCAGAGAAACGAGCTGAGCAAACGTTAGCGGCAGCTCTGCTCGGCCTGCAGCCCCTCCGTCCTGTGTCCACCTGGGAAACACTCATTTTGAACGTGAAAGTGTTTCATTCCGTGTTTTTACCGGTTTTAATCACCGGGTCTGTTTGTTTTGGAGACGAGGAGACCTCTGTGGATAATTCGGCTCTCGGTAAAAAACCTCTAAACCTAAGGAAACTTTCTATTTGTGGAGATTGATGTCGGAAAGAATGAGCTCTGGGCTGAGAGCCACAGGGTTAGGGGGGATATAAAGTGCCTACATGTTTACACACTGGGGCTCGTGGAGTTTGTGGCTCAATGGCATCAAACCCCTGCAATGAGAAAGCCCTTCTATAGATCGGCACTAAAACGTGTGTATGTATTTACCTGGACACGTTCCCCTGGTGACCCAGAGGGTGACCTGTCTCTGATTGTGTCTGTTCTCACAGCTGAACACAGGCTTCATCTGCTCCGGACTGGGGCAGAAGTCTAGAGAGAGAGAGAGAGAGAGAGAGAGAGAGAGAGAGAGAGAGAGAGAGAGACACACACTTTATTTCACTGTGACACAGAAGCTCAAAGACGACATGGGAAAGGAAGCTTTATGTGGTCTTGTAGTGTCAGCCGTGATAAGAGCTGTTTGAATCCTCTAAATGCTGAGGAAAGGTGCTTCAATGCTTCCTTTCCTTATCTCCTTCAGCATAGGGTACACTGGACCTTACCAAGGAAAGGAGATAAGGCCTTCCCACAATTCCTTGTGGCAGCAACATTTAAAGCGACGCATATTCTGTATTTTTACCTGATTGATTATTAAATATTTCTGTCAATGCAGTAATTGATTAATTGGCTTATTGTTTAATGACTTGTTTATTGTTATACGTTACAAACACTAACTATCATTATTGTATCATATATGTTATGGTTTTCATGTTTATTTATCTTGAAGTGTTTTGCTCGCGTGTTCTGGACACTCATCCAAGTGTGTGTGTGTGTGTGTGTGTGTGTGTGTGTGTGGGTGTGTGTGTGTGTGTGGATTAAATATTGTGCATTCACACTGTTTAGTTTCTTTACCCTTTCTCACTTCTGTTTTTTCACTTAACATCTGTGCCAATAAAACTAGAACTATCTGTGACTTGGCTGGTTTCAAAAACAGACCTGGTTGTGTCCACAACGTTCACAAATATTTGTTCACATCATGTGAACACGTAGATACACAACTTTCTGTGCCAGGTCAGACTTATTGATTGTACAGTAGACGTGTTTTTAAGTACTGAACCAGAGAGAAAAACTCAGAGTTTAGGTCAAAGGTGTGTGTGTGTGTGTGTGTGTGTGTGTGTGTGTGTGTGTGTGTGTGTGTGTGTGTGTGTGTGTGTGTGTGCATACTTCTGTAGAAGTGGTTACGGGCAAGCAGACAGGCTGGAGAGTTGACGCTGGTCATGGTGATGTGTGGAGTCGCCTACCTACATTGTCAACACGTTAGAGAGACACAGAGGGAGAGGGAGAGAGAGAGAGAGGGAGAGAGAGAGAGACAGACAGACACAGAGACACAGAGAGAGAGAGAGAGAGAGACAGACAGACAGACAGACAGACAGACAGACAGACAGACAGACAGACAGACAGACAGACAGGAAGAGAGAGAGAGAGACAGACAGAGAGACAGGGACAGAGAGAGGGAGAGAGAGACAGACAGAGAGACAGAGAGAGAGAGAGACAGGGACAGAGAGAGACAGGGACAGAGAGAGGGAGAGAGAGAGAGAGACAAGACAGACAGAACAGAACAGACAGACAGACAGACAGACAGACAGACAGACAGGAAGAGAGAGAGAGAGAACAACCAGAGACACAGGAGATAGAGAGGAGAGAGAGAGAGAGAGAGTCAGGGACAGAGAGAAGGGAGAGAGATAGGAGAGAGAGAGTAGATAGAGAGAGAGAGAAGAGGAGAGAGAGAGGAGAGAGAGGGAGAGACAGGGACAGAGAGAGGGAGAGAGAGACAGACCAGAGAGACAGAGAGAGAGAGAGACAGGGACGAGAGAGAGCAGGGACAGAGAGAGGGAGAGAGAGAAGAGAGAACAGACAGAAGCAGACAGACAGACAGACAGACAGACCAGACAGAACGAACAGACAGGAAGAGAGAGAGAGAGAACACACAGAGACACAGAGAAGAGAGAGAGAAGAGAGAGATAGAAGAGTCAGAGAGAGGGAGAGAGAGAGAGAGAGAGAGAGAGAGAGATAGAGAGAGAGAGAGAGAGAGAGAGAGAGAGAGGGAGAGACAGGGACAGAGAGAGGGAGAGAGAGAGAGAGAGAGAGAGAGAGACAGACAGACAGACAGGAAGAGAGAGAGAGAGACACACAGAGACACAGAGAGAGAGAGAGAGAGAGAGAGAGTCAGGGACAGAGAGAGGGAGAGAGAGACAGAGAGAGAGAGAGAGAGAGAGAGAGAGAGAGAGAGAGAGAGAGGGAGAGACAGGGACAGAGAGAGGGAGAGAGAGGGAGAGAGAGAGAGAGACAGGCAGGAGTTTATATTTTCATCATATTGTTTTTACAGATATCAAGTAAAGAGAAGATATTCCCGCGTCATCACGAGCAGCAGAGCCGTGTCCCTCCCAAATACAAACCCTCTGTTTTAAAGGACGTTACATGTATGTAATCCTGACTGGCATCATTAAGCTCTTGATTTTTTAGTGTAATTTTACCAGTTTTTTGTTACGTTTTTTAATTCGACAGCTTTATTAAACGTCTGTTGTTGCAACTAAAGATAATTTAACATAACTTCAAACATACTTTCTCCATGGTGGACAATAAAGGAACTTATTTAAGTTTGAATGGTTGCTTAAAACATCCCTTAATTAACTGAATAACAGAATCATTGCTGATTATTCTTTGTACACGTCTCGTTTCTAAAAGGTATATTTACTGCTAAAGTTATTTGTCAATATTTGTAAAGCAGTACATATTTATTGTAAAATAATTTTAGTTTTTCCATTTATTTCATCCTGTAGTGCTTCTTTTATATTCTTTGTTCTATTTTTACTGTTTTATTCTATATTTTAATATGTGTTCATACATTTTCCGTGCGTGTAAAGTGAAGCAGGCTACAGCTGCATTTCACCGTGCCGTCCTTTTTATTGTTCAATGACAGCAAAGCTGAACCTCGTGCATACATACAGTAGTTTCTGCTCTACAGTATCTGTCTGTTTCAACCGGAGGACGCACCGGACAGGTAGCCTGAGCAGCGACGGCCAGAACGGAGAGAGAAGAGAGCGCCACCTACAGGCTGAGGGGATAAAACCAGAGACGTGGCGTCAAGACAAGAAGGTCGTGCTGAGCGCAGTCGAACGTCCACACAAACAGAGGAAACGATTATTCCAATGAACCCAGGGACAGTTTGTTCAACCTCTCACCTGCAACCATGATGCTGCTATTATTAGATACTGAGAGTGTGTGTGTGTGTGTGTGTGTGTGTGTGTGTGTTCTCCCATTTGTGTGACAAATAGGATGATTTGATGTGCATAATTATAATTGGTGCTTTTACTTTTCAGCAACAACGTAACCATAGATACCATTTTCAGCATTAATATCATTATTGTGTACACTACTGTGTATATAGTGATATACATATTTAATGTGTCATACGCTTCAACATGTGTGCTCGTGATGTCAGACAGCATCTGAAACAGCTACACGGTCTGTTTCCAACGAGGAGCTGAAGCCGTTATCGTTAGAAACTTAGAAGAAATATTAGAAAATATTCTAAATATAGGGTACGCTTAAACTGACATTGGGGTTTTTTACCCCCCTGTCCACAGCTGGTCCTCTACAAACCTACTTGAAAACATCCTGACGATCTCCCTTTAAGAGTTTTAGGAGATATAAATGGGATCACAGGCTACAAACATCTTCACCATCATTGCACCCTGAACGTTGTGCATTTTCATACAGAATATGTATTTGATATGTGGCTTATTCTTTGCATCAGGTATTGAACATTGGATTTGGTGGAGGATGACCAAGTAAAGTCAAAGTTGACTGCCTGTGTGTGTGTGTGTGTGTGTGTGTGTGTGTGTGTGTGTGTGTGTTTTAGGGTCTCTTCTGTCCTAGTTCAGTTGGGTAATCAGCTCAGTTAGATAAAAGTGGCTTTTTCTGGTAACAGGAACTCTCAAAATATTTGTTTTGGTGTTGAAAGCTAGTGGAGTGTCTGGGGACAGCTTTCATGGAAGCGCTTGGTCATTTATTTTCACAGATTAGATTAGCTCCAGGGATCAGGGTTTGTGTTTTGAAAACCTCACTGCTCCGGTTTGATTTTCTTGTTTGTCCTGTAAACACACGTTTTTTGCTGTTGTCCTCGAGCATCAACTGTGAAACATGTTGTTCAAATGTTTTCCTGCTCATTCAGTGGATGTTGCTCTCTCTCTCTCTCTCTCTATATATATATATATATATATATATATATATATATATATATATATATATGTATATATGTGCAAATAATATCTTTAAAGTGCCGGCTCTCAGCTGTGATCGTCCCCATTTTGGATGCAGCAGCATTTTTATGCACGTTGGTAAAGAGCTCCGGCCTCACCCTCTTCACTTTAATCAGCAGGTAGCAACAACACACAGGAACTTGGCTTGTGTCAGAGTTAAAGCATTTATTCACCGACACATAAAGTGTAAATGCACTGCGCTACGTTCACACTCTCTGTCTCTCTCAACCGCACACTCGCTACCGTTACACACAACCTACGCACCGAGTTATTCCTTAAAGGAGTTTACTTCTTTTATAACACACTGTAGTTTAAAGTTAAACATCTTAAAAGTACACTTCAGATGCTTAGGCCCGGCGGGGAGTCGACTGAGGAGACCGGATGTACCGAGGGAAAACATTTCTTATGTGTATCTGCGTCGTGTAAGAGGAACCTAAACACATCTTGTATAACGCTGAGTCAGCAAGATGTGGGGGAAAGGTTGTGGCCGCCCACTGTTGATGCGTCCTCCTATAGAGTCTATAGAGTCTATAGAGTCTACTTCTCAAACCTGTATCCATATATCCTCTCTGTCTGTCTGTCTCTCTCTGTCTCTCTCTCTGTCTGTCTGTCTCTCTGTCTCTGTCTGTCTGTCTGTCTGTCTGTCTGTCTCTCTGTCTGTCTGTCTGTCTCTCTGTCTGTCTGTGTCTGTGTCTGTGTCTGTCTGTCTCTCTGTCTGTCTGTGTCTGTGTCTGTGTCTGTCTGTCTGTCTCTGTCTGTCTGTCTGTCTGTCTCTGTCTGTCTGTCTCTCCCTCTGTCTGTCTGTCTGTCTGTCTCTGTCTGTCTCTGTCTGTCTGTCTCTCTGTCTGTCTCTGTCTGTCTGTCTCTGTCTGTCTGTCTCCCTCTGTCTGTATCTCTGTCTCTCTCTGTCTGTCTCTCCCTCTGTCTGTCTGTCTCACTGTCTGTCTGTCTCTCTCTGTCTCTGTCTCTCTGTCTGTCTGTCTCTGTCTGTCTGTCTCACTGTCTGTCTGTCTCTCTCTGTCTCTGTCTCTCTGTCTGTCTGTCTCTGTCTCTCTGTCTGTCTCTCTGTCTGTCTGTCTCTCTGTCTGTCTCTCTGTCTGTCTGTCTGTCTCTCTGTCTGTCTCTCTGTCTGTCTGTCTCTCTGTCTGTCTCTGTCTGTCTGTCTGTCTGTCTCTGTCTGTCTGTCTGTCTCTCTCTCAGAAATACATGCAGAGCTCTACGATTTTCGGTGGTTCACTTTGTTCACTTTTGTTAATCTTTCCTTTTCCAACTGTTGCATCCATCAGTAGTTCTGAATGAAAGCATTAGCTCATCAGGAAAGAAGAACAGAAAGGAGAAAAAGAGAGGGAAGAGGGAAGGAGATAAGGGAAGAAGGAAGGAATCAAGGGAAGGAGATAAGGGAAGAAGGAAGGAATCAAGGGAAGGAGATAAGGGAAGAAGGAAGGAATCAAGGGAAGGAAAGAAATGGGGAAGTGAAAGACAAAAAGAACGCAGGAAGAACCAAAGGAAAAGAAGTGGGAGGAAAGAAGTAAAAGACAAAAAAGGAAATGAGGATATAAAGAAGGAAGGATCTAAGAAAGAAATTATTAGAGAAGGAGAGAAGGGACAAAGGAAGGGAGGAAGCAAGGAAAGGAAGTCCAGAGGAAAGGAATGAAGGAAGGCTGGAATGAAAGAAAGGAGGATATGCTGAGATACTGTCGGCACATGTGCACGCTGAACCCCCTGAGTTTCTCTTCTCGTCCCCTCAGTTTAATAAACCGGCTCACATGCTTTTCTTTAAGTAACATTTTGAAACGTATACGTGTGGTATTACTACTTAATCGTTTAAGCACAGGCTCTGAATACTTCCTCTATCACTGCCCTTTTCCAACACATCCAAATGCATAACTATTTGCTTTTAATGATCATTTCCTTCACTTGTCACTGACTGAACTATTAATAATAGAAGCATTAAAGTCGTCTAATTATTTTTCTGCGGGGAACAAACAGGGTTGAAAGCAACTTAACAACACTTCCTTATGCTGTTGGCTGATGAACAGAAACTCTTTCTGTTCAGTGTGATATTGACGTTCAGAGGAAACTTTCCTGAATGTTGCAGCTGCAGTCCAGAGGAAAACACACAACAGGGAGCAGACGAGAAAAATGATTTCCGGTGACTTATTTTGATGCAAAGATGTGTTAATCAGCAGGGATGCAGTGCAAGGTGTAGGGGGAAGCAGTGCTCTGTTTCTTTAAATGTAAATAATCACCATTCGTGCAGACCTAGAATACAAGCTGCAGTATATGTGGTGTGAGCAGTGAAGTCTCACCTCCTGCAGCTGTAAACGGTTGTTTTAACGCTCCCTGGTCCTGTAAGCAGACTTTTCCCTGAACCCCGTGACTTTAATAATGCTGAATAATGACCTGCATGCAGCAGCAGCCTCTCCTCTGACATGACAAGTTGTTAACTCCACCTTCATGCACATTCATTGGCAGAGTTGCTCCTTTTAGAAAACGTTATTACATATGTTTGGAAATGAAGTTTAGATATTTCAGATAGCCTCTCATTAGGTTTTGATACATGCTGTGGTAGGAGGTGATATATTAAAGGAATACTCCACAGAAAACTCTCACTGCCTGTTGGTTTAGAAAGGTGGCTCTGAAAAGTGTTTAGCTTTCCCTTTTTATTGAGGACGGCAGCTGCAGTCAGCCTGGATCCATGGGGAGTCACAGTGGACTCGAGGTTTGAGCCAGCAGGAAACTATGTCAACCATTCATGCATCATAATCTGCACTAATACTGTCACACTTTCACCAAAATATGGCAAAACTTCCGGTTGTCGGTAGCTCAATGTGCTGTTTTACGTTTGTCAAAACTGCATTTTCTGCCAATTTTGCATGAAAAACTACTTTTAATTGTTGCAACCCTAATGGACTGATTAAGATTGTGAGTTAAATGTAATTGTAACCGATGAGAACAGTGTTCACAGTGTTCATTTCTGAGATTTGGTGACTCAGCAGCTTCGTTTGTGTCGCATTTTACATCCTTTCTGCTCCTGCTGCTTGTGTTTCATGCTCTAAATACAAAACTTGGATCTTAAACAAGTCAGCAAAGGACGTTTCACCGTGCTTTGGTGGAGTATAAAGGAGCACAAGTGTAACCGGAGCTGCACTATGGGCACCAGCCAAACAGCCAAAGGGCAAATGATAAGCCAAGTGTCATAATCAATGACATGAATGAAATCTGTCACATTTTCAGACCTTTGCTCGACCAGAAGTGTATTACTTTAGAAAGTGATCGGTGTTGTGATTTAGTTCATGAGCAGGAGTCTAATTTCAGTAGCGTGACACACAAATCAAAAGGTCGCTGTGTGTTGCAAAACATCATGCGTTTTGAAATGAAAATGGCGTCACTGAGAATCGATTTAAAACATATTCTTAATTGATTTAAATTCTAGTGAATCTGGTCCAATCACTGACGACAGCTTCCTCTTAAATAAGTGTCATTTCATACACTAATCTTTATATTTAGTTGCATGAATTAGATCATGTTAGTCACCAGGAAAGGAAGTAAAACTTATTTTAACAACACATAAATTAATTTCACTTTATTTCCCTACGATCAAACGTTGCATTCAGGGACCGTTATAAGCAACACGTTAGACAGCAGCTCTGTGTTCACTGCCCACAGGACGTCCATGTGGGACTAAAATAGCAAACGTCAAGATTATTACAGGAGCATTTTTTATATTTCTGCCTGCAGTGTTTAAAACTGTGCATGTTAAACTTGCTGGAGAAGTTTGAAAGTCTTACCGTTGCTCTATATGTGGGTGTAATCAGCCCTTTTAGATCCAATGCTTTGAGAACGCCGTGACGAACAATGGGGACGACAGGTGGATGGAGGGATGATGGAGCATCAGGAGGCCAATCAGCTGCTCGTCGTGTCACTTTTCTTCTCCGCAGTGAAGTGTCTCCTCATCTCCTCAGCACAACACACCTCCCTGACGCTGAGGAGGCAGACCTCCCCCCCCCCCCCCCCCTCATCCGTCCTCATGAGTCTCTTCCTGTTTCTCTCTGCAGCGTTCCTCAGTCTTAGTTTGTAGTCTCGGTGCTTGAGTGAAGCAAAGATGCATCCACCGAAGATAAGATGTGCTTTGTTGTCCCCCGAGGAGACATTCAGTCCCTCTTTGCCATGAAATACTCTTCCACACTCATCACTCACTTTGCTTTGATCTTTTGGGAAGAGATATTGCATCACAATGATGTCAGAACATATTCCAGATCACGTTTATGGAGGTTTTTGAGGATGTAGATCTGTTTGTATTGAACGTCTTTGAGCATGTGTGTTCTCAGCCCACGTGTTTGGCTTTCAGGGAAACCGAGTTGGATCATTTTACATCCCTGAGAAAGTATTTTTCTATTTTTAGGGTAAAGACTGTGTTGTTGATGTTCTTCCCTCATAAATATGCACGTTGGAAATTACCTTTTTAAGATGACAAAACATATATTCTCTACTAGTAGCACCTATTCCTGCAGATACATTTGCTTTTATTTATCAATTATCATTAAAAAGTCGACATTGGGTTGACATATTAATCATCAAAGTCTCCAAATATTTGCATATATGTTTTATATTGCAAAATCTTTTCTAGTCTGAAGCATGAATTTGTACCAAATTATATTTTTTTGCTTCGTTCTGTTGCAGAGCTCCAACCTTCTTACTCCAAACCAGTGCAGGTAAACAGCAAACACACAAGTGTGAGCCGCTGCCTGCTACACTCACATTACACAGAATGTGACATTAATAACAGACACCACGCACATGAGCCTGCTACGTTGTGTTTTTCCTCTCTGGGACTTCTCCTGGTATGAAGTTTAGTCTGTATAAAGGTCACTCTGCATAAAGGGGACGAGAAGCTGGAGCAGCAGAAAATATGGGAGGAGGAGGTCTGAGGAGGAGGTGGAGGTCTGAGGAGGAGGAGGAGGAGGAGGTCTGAGGAGGAGGAAGAGGTCTGAGGAGGAGGAGGAGGAGGTCTGAGGAGAAGGTCTGAGGAGGAGGTCTGAGGTGTCTGGGTCATCTCACACTGATCTGAAATCTCATTTAATGTCACTGCTCAGTGTAAATATTTAGAGCTTTCACACCTCAAAGAAGGAAACTTCATATTACTTTTTAAACAACGCAATACTAATGTTTTAATTTATAAAGGTCATTTTCTGCAAATAAATGCTCTAAAGGACAATATTTGTATTTGAAACGTGGGTGAAATGTTGTCAGTAGTCTATAAATAGTAGAAACATATAACTGAATTAACTGAATTCCTTCTGAGCTGTATATGCAGTAGCTACATACAGCCGGCCGTGGCTTTCTTTATGATTATAAAGTGTTCCAGTTGACTAAACATAAGCAGATCTTAACTATGCTGTAGTTGTCACATGCAGATGTTTTAGGAATCAACTAAAGAAATGTTGACTGAACTTTCAAAACTGTTTTAAAGAAACGTAATCCAGGATTTTGCAGAATCATCCCACATCTCTGTTGGAGCTGCTCGCTGAGTGTGAATCAGATCTGAGGAGACAAAGCGTTTATTGTTGAACGCCCGTGACACCAAACTTGTTGCTGATCCAGTTGGTTAACAAACAGCGCCTGTCTGCACGACACGTCATGACGATGCCAGTGGTGGGAAGTACGTACATGTACTTGAGTACTACTGAAGTACAATTTTTGAAGTACAGTAAGTGTGTGTGTGTGTGTGTGTGTGTGTGTGTGTGTGTGTGTGTGTGTGTGTGTGTGTGTGTGTGTGTGTGTGTGTGTGTGTGTGTGTGTGTGTGTGTTTGCATGGCACTCTGTGGTCCCTGCCAGATATCTCAGGGCGAGCGGGTTCAGGGCAGCTGTGAACGGTTCCTGCCAACTCTTCTGTATTCTGATACCTTCAATTTAAAAACAGAACAAGAGGAACTGAGATGATAATAGTCTATTTTAGGAAATGACTGTGTTTGTGTGCTTCATTGCACTGTTGTACATGTAGACGCTGAAATACATTATTTAGTGTTTGGATGTTTTGGCTCCTGCAATGAAAGAAAACCCTGTGTTGGTGGTGAATGTATTGCACTGATTTGAACTGATTTGAACTTGGATCTCTTAATGTGAACTGCTGTTGACATGTGACATGGGGAAATTGGCAAGTTTAATTTCCGAGGTTTTAGACACACACATTGTTCACCTGCTTCATTGTACGTCCTGGGTAAGATGTTAAACTGCATCCTATTGTGGGCGGATGGGACTCATAGCCTCATAGCCATGTAAGGCATAGCCATGTAAGGCAACCCATCTAGGAGAAGGACACTCCGAACAAAAACCAAGGGTGCTGTTCACACCCGGCTCCGAGCCGTATACCATCTGGAGGCATCGGAGTGAAGGGCGGATAAGGGCTTATGCCCAAAATGGCCAGAGTAGGACTGTGAGGAGCTGCGCCCTACAGTTCTTATATTTACGCATTGTAAGGCCTAAATTATGGAGAACAAAGTAATTCCAAATCCTATACTTCCAGCAGCGGGAGTCCGCAGGAACCAAGCAGCGGACAGTGGGGCTGGTCCTCTCCCCAGAGGGCAGTATGACGATAGGGTCTCAAACCCGGAAGGGAGGGTTCTATCCGACCACAGCGCACAGTCCAAAGCACTCCTGCGTTGCCGGAGACCATTCACCATGGGAACCTTCAACGCAAACACAGTTAGAGAAGAAGGGAGGCTGGAGGAGCTGGCACACTGTGCAGAGGAAAGGGGAATGGAGATCCTGAGAATCCAAGAGCATAGAAGAGTGCATGCTGAGGATCAGATCGTGTATCACAGAGTGGAGAAATGCTGCCCTACTTATGGAGCATGAGCTACTAGCTGCGAACACCATGTTCCAGAAAAGAATGGGCAAGAGATGGATCTTCTAGGATCGGGCCAACGGTATGCAACGTCAACTGGACTACATACTAGTAAGGCGAAGGTGGAGAAACTCCATCTTGAACGCTGAACCTTACAGCACGTTCAACTCTGTGGGCTCTGATCATCGAGTGGTCTCCATGAGGGTGAGCCTCAGGGTCCCCAAACCAAGCATGAAGACCCGGTATGACTGGAAGGCATTCTCGGCCAGCCCTGGCCTTCAAACCAGGTATGCAGTGAAGGTGAGGAATCGCTTCCAGCTGCTGGGTGAGGAGGAGGAGCCTAATGCCAAGTACAGCCGTTTCTTTGCTGCGAACGTGGAGGTGACCAGTATGTGTGTTCCAGTTCCAGTGATGGAGAGGAATGGAGTATCCCAGAGGTCCAGGCATCCGGAGGTCATGGTGGCGCGTGAGGGAGTGGAGGAAGCACATCGAGGCTTTGGGCACGAGCCGACTGCAGAGAATCGCATGGTATTGAATATGGCCAAACAGCTTCTTTTCGATACCTACGATAAGATCAGGGGGGAGGAGCTGATGGAGAAGGTGCAGAGAGTGGAGGGAGCGCATGGTGAACAGCAGTACGGAGAGGCATGGAGGGTCATCAATGAGATGAGTGGACGGCATCCCTCCAGAGGTCTGTAAATACTGTGATCTTGACGACATCATCCTGGAGTTCTGCAACCGCGCCCTTATGACAAACAGCCAGCCTGATATGTGGTCTCTCTCTAACATCATCCCAGTGCCTAAGTCCGGAGATCTCTCGAAGCCAGACAACTACCGTGGCATAAGTCTGACTTGTGTCATTGCAAAAATGTACAACCGCATGATACTGAACCGGATACAGAGCGCCATCGACCCCCACCTGAGAGAGAACCAAAGCAGTTTCCGAGAGAAGAGGACCACTGTGACCCAGATCTTGGCCTTGAGGAGAATCATCGAGGAGGTTAAGAAGAACAACCTGACAGCGGTACTGTGCTTCATCGATTTCAAAAAGGCATTTGACTCGATACACAGAGCCGTGATGATGAAGATACTCAAAGCCTACGGTGTCCCTTCCAATTTACTCCGGGCCATAGGGACCATGTACAAGGGTACAAGAGGAAAGGTGGTAACCCCAGATGGCAACAGTGAAGAGTTTGACATCCTGGCTGGAGTGTTGCAAGGGGACACCCTTGCCCCCTTCCTCTTCATCATAGTCCTAGACTATGCGCTCAGGAAGGCCATCAGTGGACGGGAGCTAGAACTCAGGCTCACAATAACACCTAGGAGGTCGAGACGACACCCCGCTTTAGTCCTAACGGACCTGGACTATGCGGATGACATCAGTCTGCTCTCTGACCGCGTAGAGCAAGCACAGGAACAAGGGCCAAGGTTGGCCTTCAGCTAAATGCCAAGAAAACTGAGTTCGTAACATATAACATCCCCCCGGACCATCCACCTCTAAAAACAACAGGAGGCACTGCTCTAAAGGAAGTCAACGATTTCAAATACCTGGGCTCGTGGGTCAACTCGTCCGAGCAAGACCTTAAAGTGAGGAAGGCGCTTGCATGGAGGACCCTGAACGGCATGACCTGTGTGTGGAACTCCAACCTCCCCCGACAAATGAAACTCAGCTTCTTCCATGCAACAGTGGAGTCTGTTCTCCTGTATGGCAGTGAATGCTGGACCCTGAATCCCACCCTGCAGAAATCTCTAGATGGGTGCTACACGAGAATGCTTACAACGGCTTTCTTTAGTTTGACCGCTGTGTTTAGTCGATCAGCTTCACCTGTTCTCTTCTTACCTGTAAGAAACATCAGTCTTGTGATTTACTTGACTGTTGGCCTCGCTTTCGTGTTTGTTTGCTGTTGCAACAAGGAAGCGATCAGCCGAGCGATCGTTCGTGCGCTAGCTGTTTACAAAGTTCAACAAGAGTCTGTGATACTGGACTTGGCACGGCAATGCTTTGAGTTAAATGTCGACATCAGCACGCTAACATGCTCAAAAGGACAATGCTAACATGCTGGTGTTATGTTAACCATGTTTACCATCTTAGTTTAGCATATTAGCATTGCAAACATTGGCTAATTAGCACTAAACACAAACTACAGTTGAGGCTGAGGGGAATGTCAGTTTTGCAGGTATAAGTTAAAACGTTGACCTGGTGATGGCGCTTCAATTCATCCGTTGGTTGGTGATACTTTGCTTTAGTGTTGGTGGGTGTATTTTGTCAGATCAGCTGGTTAGTTCAGCTCCTCCAGTGAGACAACTGAGAGTCAGGCAGAACTGTTGTTTCTATTGTTACCTGCCATTCTGTATAGCCTATCTGTTAAAGTGAATTAAAAGGCTCTTGGCCTGTTTGTAGTTCAGGAGATCTGATGACTTCTTAGAGTTTCTCCTGTTGAGGTCACTCAGGGATTAATCTGAGACACACACACACACACACATTCCCACACATATTCAGTTTTATTGCACCAGCTTGTCCTGACGCTGACCTGAGAGTCCTCAGTCACTTCAGCTGTTGTGCGTATTAGACACGTGTGGACTAACACACCTGTGGTGTCAGGTGTGCATGCGGGTTGTTTTGTGCATGTGTCTACTTTCTAAACATGCTGCATCATCACTGGTGTGTGTGTTGTGTGTGTGTGGACTGGGTCCTGCACATGTTACACGTGCAGGACCCAGTTAACCCCAGGTGCAGGCGGGAAGGAGGGAATGTAACACACACCACACCACAACACATACACAGACAGAGTGTATTTATGGCTGGGGAGCACTTTCCTTAAGAGGAGACACTGGAAAGTTTGTATGTAAGTGCTACTGAAGTGGAGATTTCTGCCTCAGGGTATAAGAAAAAACTCCTTTAAAGAAATATATATATATATTGTAAGATTCCATAATCTTTTTTGCAAGACACCACAGGCGAATAGAGTAAAAATATGGAACTATTAGAGCTCACCATGAAGCTTCCAAAGCTCATTACTTACATTAAGACAATTAATGTTATGTTTAAAACGAGTCTGAAAGAAGCAAAACAGCCCAAAACTCTCAAAATTAACATTCGAAAGTGTTTTAAATCAACGAGAAACGCACAGTTTTCATTACTTATTCATTAACTTTACATTATTTCTAGATTCATAACATAATTGCACATTGTTATAAAAAACAGGCCGAATATAAAAAGGAGGACTGTACGTATATGCAGTGAGTCACGTTGTTCTTGCACCAGGTTACATTTTCACAATATGTTTGGTGAGGCAGGTGCTTTTATAAGAACCCAAAGTGGGACAATGGTACGTGTACTGCTGCTGCAGTGAATCAGTTACGAGTCTTGTCAGGCGTTTCATCAGCCGCATAGATGATGAAACACATGTACATTTAAAAGAACTGGAAACAAAATGTGACATTGGTTTAAAATCTGTTTAAATATAGTCAATAAAATAGTTTATTTAAGTATTTCTTTAGACAGTGTCACACTGTGTAATGGTTGTTTTATAGCTTTGATACTGAAATTGATTGGATTAATAATGAATTTAACTTTAACTGTTGCTTGAGTCACCTTGAGAAATGATGACTCATGTGATGACTCATGTGATGACTCACTACTCGAGGGGTTTGTGCTGTTGGAAAGAAAGTTATTTGTGACCTTCAGATGTGACTGTGCTGCCCCCTGCTGGCCAAAGCTTTATGTTGCAGACAGGGAGAGATAACAAGTAAGAATGTGTTGTAGTAAAATTAGTTTAATGCTTTATAAATGAATTTGTACAAGACTGCTGGTGTATTTCTCTTAACATTCTTTTCAGGTTTTCACAATATATTGCAATATACATATTTTTACTTTAATATATATATCATATTTATATATAATATATAGTATGTATAAACAATTTTTATATAGTATATAACATATATATATCATATATACAATGTATATATTAAATATATATATATATAATATACATTGTATATAATATGATATATATATATAATATATACATTGTATATTATATATATTATATACAATGTATATATTAAATATAAATATATATATATATATATATATATATATATATATATAATATATTAAATATAATATATATATATATAAAATCTAAATATATATATAATATATATTGCATATAAATATGATATATTATATATGTATATTATACATATTATATTATATTAGCAACAGTCACAAAACCCAATTTCCCCCCTGGAGATAAATAAAGTATTTCTGATTTCATTCAGCACCAATTAAATGGAAACTGTTGACAAAACAATCTGCGCTCAGGGTCCCTTTAGTAGCCCCCTGTGTGTAGCTTTTGATCATATTACATGATCTTCATCAGTAGATGCAGTTTGTCGGCCAAGTCTTTGAAATTATAGTCGTTCAAATCTCCATTTTCAACTTTCATTCTTGACCTTGGAAACAGAAAACAATCCGACTCCATCTGCTGATGAAGATCCTGTGAGGATCGTACGCTCGGCTGCTAAATGGATTTATAGCGGAGATAGTTTTTCTTTGATGCTCAATAGAAGTCCACAGGAGGCACGATGAAGCTGATATTAAAATTCACATTTGTGTCCTCAACACGACGGCTCCTCGCGGTTCACTGCCGGCTGTAAACTGTCACCCCCCTCTTTAGAAATGATCCGTGCTCATTTTCTTGGGATTAAACCCACAAAATATGTTGTCAACCCTTCCTCTAACCTTCAAGTGTGGAGTCTCACGTAAGAAAGATTCATAATTAATTGACAGAAAAGTAATCAGCTGCTATTTTTAATAACTGATTATTCGTTTGAGTCATTTTCTAAATACTATAAACAATCTCTGGTGTTAGCCTCGGATATGTGACAATTTGCTGCTTTTCAAACGGAATATATTTGAGTTTGGTGAACTTGTCATTCCTTTAGAGCTTTAAAGTCTTTTTTGTCTCACCAACGGACCAGAATATATTTCATTTTATAATCACAGTAGACTACATAAACCTGCTGACACATTAAAAGCTGGAACCAGAGAATTATTTGCATTTTTGCTTTAAAGAATGACTGAAATCGTCAATCGATTTTAGAAATTGTTTCAGCTCTAACAAAATATAATTAACAATAATTAACGGTTTCAGGCCTAGTGGACTGAATACAATCAGGCTTTGTAGGTTTGCACATTGACAGTCTTTCTATGCAAAAGCCTTTAAAATCAGTTTGTTGACGTCCTCGGTGATCAGCTGCTCAGTGTTCGTCTCTCTGCGGCCCCTCTGCGCAGGAAGTCGGTCACTCAAACTCGTAGAAGCTGCTGTCCAGTTTGACCTTGAGGGTCACGAAGTCTGGCCTGTCCGCGGGATCGAGGCTCCAACAGATCAGCATGATTTTGTAGAGCAAGTCGGGACAATTGGACGGAGTTGGCATCCTGTACCCGTTGGTCACCTGCTGGTACGCTTCCTGGTTGCTGAAGGCTGAGAGAGCGCAGAAATAGTGAAGAGAGGTCAGACATTCATTCCCACGGTAAGCATTTAGATACACCTAAATGTTTCCTTGTGCAAACTGTTGTGTTTGACGCTGGATAAAGAACGTACTTTAAGTCAGTCTATCCTCTATCATTGTCATTCACACAGCAACTGAACTAAACCATCATAGCGTGTACAAATATATTTGCTATCGCTTTCAGTTCCCTAAACACGTCTGCAAAAATAGTACAAATTTAAAAAGGAAAGTTGTTTCTTTAATCCCCTTTGGCTACAAATGGCAATAGATATGTACTGTAAGGTTGGCCGTGTTGTTAGGGCTGCACATTCATTATTTTCTGTGCATGCCGTGTTTGCATTAGAGGGAGATCCACTGCATCAGTGCTGGTTTCTCCTCGTGACACACACAGAAGCATTGAGGGTTCACCACTTGTCTTAAAACCTGGATGTGAAGTGAAACATTCTTCATGTTGGACTTTAGGAGATCCCTTTATAAAGCAAATCAAGTTCATCTTTTCAGAATAAAACTCCCCTTTGTTTCCTCGTTTAGCTGGATGTAACAGTAAACAGGAAGCGTGTGTAATTCAGAGGCTCAATAACTTCAGATCTTTTTTTTAAATCAAATACATTTTTGCACTGATAGTCGGAGGACTGCAGATCGTCACGTACAGGAAGGCATGTTTCAAGGAACACGAGGAACTTTTACAGCGAGTAAAACCTGCAGAAATGAGGAAACCCAGACACGGTGACGGGAACCAATACATGTTCCCGACACTGGTTCTCAAGGAAACGCTGTGCTTGTCCCTTAAAACAGTTGTTTTACTGTGTGATTACTGGAGGCAGGTAGAAAGGGGACAGTATGAGGATAAATAACGATCCTAAGAGAGTTCATCCCAGAAGAGGACATCAGATCGGGATTTGTCTCGTGGGAACATTGGAAAATGTAATTGTACCAACCTGGGTAAGGAGTGCCTCCATAGGTGATGATCTCATAGAGCAAGACACCAAAAGACCAGACGTCCGACTTGTTGGAGAACTTCCCGTGGCTGATGGCCTCGGGAGCGCTCCACTTGTAGGGAATCTTTTTATCTTCTGTGATGTAAAACGGCTCCTGGATGAGAAATGTCGGTCTCAAAAACACTGAAGGCTTGATGTGACTTCAGAAAAGACGATATCTCTTCCTCCCTTACCTTGATCACTCTGGCCAGTCCGAAGTCGGCCACCTTACAGAGGTAGCCCTCCCCCACCAGGACGTTTCGAGCCGCCAAATCTCTGTGGATGCTGTTCTGCTCCTCCAGGTACGACATCCCATCAGCCACCTGGGCAGCCATGTCGACGAGCGACGCGATGTCTTGTTTCTGCCCCTCTGCACCTGAAACGGAAAACAAACAATCCGCACAGAGAATCAGACCCAACAAGGTTAAAGACGGGTCACACCCACAAAGCACGGTTAACGATACAGTCCGCCACAAAACACGATTAGACATGGAAACTGAGAACTGTGCGAGTTCTCCTTTTTGTGTCAAGCAGCAAAGAAGTTGTAGCATGACGTGTCTTTAATTAGCGCTGAAACGTTATCTGCATAAAACACAGTTACAGGCTACGATAACTTGACACGGATGTGCTGCAGGTTGGGTTTCTAATTTGCGACCCTCGTCTCTGAACTTGGAACCAAGAAGTCTTATACAGTCGATATAACTTCTAATAAATGCAATGTGCAGTGCTGCGGTCCGACTTTCTAATTACAACTCGCTACTTTACATTAACAAGCTTTGAAGTTCAAACCCCGAGGCTCAACACTCTGGTTCTCACAGAAGACAGAAGACGTTGAGGTCTTTTACCTCTGAGGAAGCTGAGCAGGCTGCCTTTCTCCATCAGCTCGGTGATGATGTAGTACGGCGTCGAGGCCGTGCAGATGGCGAACAGAGAGATGAGGTGACGATGGCGGAGACTCTTCAGGATCTGAACCTCCCTCTGAAATTCCCGGTGGTTCATCTCCGAGTCTGGACGGAGACATTTAAAAGAATGTTAAAAATAAAGATGAAAAGGGGAACAGAGACAAAAGAGGAAGAGGAGGAAGCCACGTTGAAATCTTGAACTTTTAACAGATGTGACACACCAACAGCAAAGATGGGATTTTCTCTGTTTCGTAAGCGCGAGGTGGGGGCCTCGTTTCAAAGAAAACTAAATCTGTTTTAATGGAATCCTGCTAAGTGGTCATTATAAAGTGTATCGCATAAGCAACCTTTCACGAGGGAGATGTGAGATCATTGTGAGCTGAGACTGATGTTAAGGAGGACGTGGGGCTGGTTCTGAACGTCGGATCAAAGCCAGTTTTAACTAGTTGCAGCAGGACACCTCCCTCACCTGTTCTCGACCCCTACGGGTCACCTGAGGTGTTTATGAGACCACACAGCATCATTGCGTGTCACGCCTTTGTGCTCTGCACTAACTTAGTATCTTTTAATCGTCTTTGGTAACAGAGCTTCCACCACACTGTACATTTTAATTCATCTTGTACGTTGTAGTAACTAAATAAGTTTTAAATCAGCCTTTTTGGCCCAAAAGGTTAAAAAACGTTTAAAGTTTTTCGCTGCAGATCAAACGTACATCGTTTTGTGTCACTGCCTCACAGGAAACATCAGCGAGCGAACGGTTACAAAACAGTTTGATGATATTCAAATGTTAGAATTCTGCATTTTAATTTGGCGTTTTTTAATGAATTCTTTAAGGTCCTGTCACACATCTCCGTATGACAGAAACGTGTGCCGGCGTGTCAGAGTCCAAATACGTCCAACTTTTCATCGGATCGGAAAAGTGAACATATCCAGATGCGCATGTCTAACCTGTTGATAGCGCATCACTTACTAATACAAAATGTATCAGACGAATACCCAACGAATGCATAACGTATACAACAATATGGCGTATACAAAATATTGGCAACACGCTGTATTACGTTGATATAAGGTATAAGTAGCATTCGTTAAGAGCTCACTGTGTTACGCTGGGGTGCGTTGTTGAACGCTGATGTTTTGAGCATGTTCAAAATTACCCGACATGTGCTTCATAAGATATGCAGACGTTACGTTAGACATACGTGAATACTTACCTACGTAAATACAGTACGTAAATATAGTACATAAATACAGTACCGTACGTAAATATAGTACGTAAATACAGTACGTAAATATAGTACGTAAATATAGTACGTGAATACCTACGTAAATACAGTACGTAAATATAGTACATAAATACAGTACCGTACGTAAATATAGTACGTAAATACAGTACGTAAATATAGTACGTGAATACCTACGTAAATATAGTACGTGAATACCTACGTAAATATAGTACGTAAATACAGTACATAAATATAGTACGTGAATACCTATGTAAATATAGTACGTAAATACAGTACGTAAATATAGTACGTAAATACAGTACATAAATATAGTACGTAAATATAGTACGTAAATATAGTACGTGAATACAGTACATAAATATAGTACGTGAATACGTTAGAGGTACGTTATATATCGGCTACGTCAGCTGACGGTGAATCAGCCAGTTTATTGATACCGAGTGGATACCCTATTCCTACCCGATGTTAAGATGATGCCTGACGACGGAGTTACTTATTAAACGTGTTTCTACAGGACAGCTAGCGTTCAGCATTCTAGCCGTTTAGTAAATTAAGAAAACAATTTATTTTTAATTCAATCTAAGCATTTGACAGTACCTCTGAGGGCCAGCTGTGGTTTTGTTATATATCAATAAAGTTTAGATTGTTGGTTGGACAAAAGAACAATTAAAATCGCAATTTTGTGACATGTTATCTGGCCGGTGTTAACTTGATTAATCGATTCGTAAAACAAAATCTCACCTGAGTTCCTTTTCAAAGACTACTGACGACAAGTAAATCCTGTGTTTTATTACATTCGACCTTGATCTGTGTTATAAAGTATTAATCATAAATGTTATCGAGGATCATCCACAAGAAGCCGGCCTGAGCGTCTACATTTGATTGATAAAATAACAAGATAAACGAGACGTTTACTTCCTGTTTGGAGTTTTCCAGTAATACGAACGTGTCGTCAGGTTAATCTGATAAGTGAACTACTTCACTGCTACTTTCCTTTCTTCATGCTTTTAAAACGTCGCACCGGACACTTTATACCAGCGGTGGAGGAAGTACTCAGATCCTTTAGTAGAAGTACTAATACCACACTGTGAAAATACTCTGTTACAAGTTAAAGTGCATTGTTACTTAAGTAAAAGTATTAAAAGTAGTGGAGTAAAAACTACAATATTTCCCCATTTTCTAAAGTAAAGTACGTCAAAATTGTACTTAATTGTTGTACAGGTATCTGGAGGAAAACAACACATGGTGACTATTTAAACAGAGACAGAGATTAGCGTTAGCACATACTTTAAGTGTTACACACATGTTGCACAACACTGCAGCAGTATTTAATGAACAAAGCATCGCTCTGTCACTGCAGGACAACATGTTACAACGCAGCTTGAACATCTAAGTGTGATTGAGGACAAAGAGGCCATGATGGATATTGCCACATTCTTTTCATGCCTCTCATCAGTTTCACTCAAATGCAGTCGAACATGTTATCGACGATGCATATTTGTATTAATGCACAACACGAGAGGTCTGTTTTCATCAGTGCATTTACTCCAGTGCTGTGATTAAGTACAATTTTGAGATATTTCCATTTTACTTTCAGAGGTAAATGTTGTGCTTTCTACTCCACTACCATTTATTTGCTGTAACTGCAATTTACTTTCAGATTATTAATACAATAAAACTAAAATATTCTCTGTTTACAGTGTTACAAACGATGCACTTTCACATCTGAGAAGCTGAAACCAGCAGAAAATGAACTAATTGTTTCCGCTTTGCTCTAACAAACTTCTGCCAAAGAGGATATAAGGAAGTAAAAAGTATCACACACCTGTGACTAAGTCTGACTAATGTTATTAACACATACCATCAATCTGCAAAGTGTGACTGATGAAGCCAACACACTTCAGCTCTATGCACTGTAACGTCTGTGATGTTTCCCTTTAGCGCCAAACAACTCCTCATAATCAGAAACCAATCCCTTAAATCTTCTTTAAAACAAGAGAGATGATTAAATACCGCTTTTGAGGATCTTGACGGCGACATTAATGTGGTTTTTCCAGCGTCCCCGGTAGACTTCAGCGAAGAAGCCGCTGCCCAGCTCCTCCTCCAGCGTGAACTCCTCCTTCGGGAGCTCCCACTCGTCCACCGTGAAATGGTTCAAATCTGGGGTGCTGGGCTTCCTCTGGTGGGGGACAATCACACAATTACTTTCTTGATATATATAATATATATATATATATAATAGTTTAAGTCTGAAATATGTCAGAAAATTTAAAAAAATCTTCTGTTGACTCTTGTTTTTATTTATTTTTTAAATACATTTGTCGTTTGTAGCTTTTGACAGAAAAAAGTCGCCCAGAGGATTTGGAAAGTCGCCAGATTTAGCGAGAAAGTCGCCCAAGTTGGCCACGCTGCTGGAGGGGGGGCCGGTGTGAGCGGGAAAACCTTCGTTCAGTTTGCTCCGACCAATCAGCAGCAAGTTGCATGTCTGTCACACCGACATCA
Organism: Cottoperca gobio; assembly: GCF_900634415.1. Taxonomy (NCBI): domain Eukaryota; kingdom Metazoa; phylum Chordata; class Actinopteri; order Perciformes; family Bovichtidae; genus Cottoperca; species Cottoperca gobio. The sequence continues at coordinate 16,882 of NW_021166794.1, read as the reverse complement.
TTTCAAGTCGACACGGATGCGTTCGCAGCGGCTGCTCTTAATATTTAAAATGTATGTTCTTCACACAGAACCAACGATTTTAAGATTTCTCACAGAGCTTTAAACCAAATTGGAAAATTATCAGATTTCTGCCAAAAGCCAGTGATGGAACATTTACTAAAGTCCTTTGAGGTTCATTCTCTGATACTTTATATAAGTCCAGCTCTCTGACGCTTGAACTTCTGGGAATTTAAGTGCAGTTTGATGCTTTAAAAAAACGTGTTCTTGTAACAAAGTGTTTCTACACAGTGGCATCGATTTTGAGAGGCATCTGGGACTCGATGCCAACTTCTGCATCTTTGTTGCATGATTTCCTTTTGTGAATTTTGCGTTCAGTTGCAAGATACAAACACAAGGAAGCACATGATTGTACAGCGCTCGAGCAACAACTGGCTTTGAGTGAAGTCTTCCACACTTCTTGTTTTCACATGAGCAGAGATAAGAGCAACAAACGCCCTCCTACCCTCTTGCACGGGTTTCTCAGCGTGCCGGTGTTGTACAGGATGTTGGCGCAGTAGTGCTCCACCAGGTCGATCAGACAGCTGAACTGGACGTTGTTCTCCACGTAGAAAACACTCTGCTCTGCGTTGTGCACCTTGAAATGCTTCACCCGACAGCTGGACCTCACTGCAGGAAGATTCACAAACAGACACAAAGGTATGACTTTGAGGGGTCGGAGCATCTAAACATGTCCGAATCCTTCTGAGCAGGAGAAAGTTGTGCCTCCTCACAGATTTTATTATCTTGGATCTTGTGTTTTGTGTGGTTTGTCTTCACTGTGTGGTCTGGTGTCGTAGGTTATGTTGAAAGGTGCGGGTTAATTCGCTGCATGAAATAATGAAAAACATAAATAGTGACATTTTATGCTCGTGCTGTTGCTCTTTGAAAGGGCGTCAGAGAAACGCCTTGTGACTGTAATACACGGACACACACTGAGAAGCAAGGACGATTATTAACGCATCTGCCCGCCATGTTGGAATATAGTAACACCAACATTTGACTTGTTTATTTGTGTATAAACCACATTTCAAAATAACCGAAAACGATTTTTGAGAAGTTTGGGATCCCTCTTATTTGCTTTCTGTCGGAGTTTTACGCGACGATCGATCCGATGCACACAGTAACCAGGCAACCCGCGCAGACTCCTAGAAGAGACGGGTCCCAGACAAGAAGTAGTGCCACATGCACGACGGGAAATCAGGGAACATTCCTGCTGTTTCCAAAAACACTTCTGGTGTTGTACGGATTAAACAGACGACTTCTGACGTGTTAATGAGATTTAGAGACGCGAGTAGCTGGATCATGTTTCCAGCCTTTGAGCTAAACTAAGACAACTCTCTGCTGGATGTAGCTTCATATTCATCCTACAGATCTGAGAGGGGTAACTTCTACCTAACGGCTGAAAGCGACAGTTCCATCCATCCATCGTCTACCGCTTACCCGGGGACAGCAGCTCCAGTAAGGAACCCCAAACTTCCCTTCTCCGGGCCACATCCTCCAGCTCTGACTGGGGGATCCCGAGGCGTTCCCAGGCCAGTGAGGAGATATAATCTCTCCACCGAGTCCTGGGTCTTCCCCGGGGTCTCCTCCCAGCTGGACGTGCCTGGAACACCTCCCTAGGGAGGCGCCCAGGTGGCATCCTTACTAGATGAACCACCTCAACTGGCTCCTTTCAACGTAAAGCAGCGGCGGCTCTACTCCGAGTCTCTCCTGATGGCTGAGCTTCTCACCCGATCTCTAATGGAGACGCCGCCCGTCTTTTAAGTTTTTAAATTTGAATTATATTTAGTGGGAACAGAAGGAGAGATTAGGAACGACCTTCATCTTCTTGACTCTGACAATGCATCCACGTCCAAAGTGCTGAATTTTGCTTTAGTTATAAAGATTTTTAATGCGAAGGTTTACCGCAGTATAGCCTTCAGCTTGTTTGGGAATCCGTGCCGAAGTAGTTCAGGCTAGTTCGCTGTAAACTGTAAGCTGTGACGTGCACATGAATGTATCTCTTTGTGTTCACCAATGAAACTGTTTGATTGCGAGTGTGTGGAAACCTTTTCTCCTGGATTCCTTGTTGTCGTTGAGACCGACTGGTATCCCGATATTCTACTCTTTTCTTCCTCGTACTTCACGCTCTGCACGGTTTGTTACCTGAAGTGAAACTCCCTCCTTCCTCACTCTATTTTAACCGAATTGGCACCAAACTCCTCTCGTTATCGTTTTGGGCTTCCTCCTTCACTCCTCTCCTTCTCGTCTTACCTGACAGAACGTATCCGACGTGGTCTTTCTCGCTGTGTCGGATGAGGAAAGCCCCCTGGTCATTTCCTGCTCCCATCAGGTTGCCTTGGGCCTCAATGCGGTTCATTGTCCCAAAATACCACCTGGATGAAGACAGAACGACATGAATGAAAGTGTCACAACACTGAGCTGTCTGCATGGAGTTAATGTACGTCAGCTTCAGTTCTACAGACGAGTTTAAATAGCGTGTCTGTTAAACTACAAACAAACACTTCATCTCTGACTTCTAATCTTGTTTTGTCTTTGGACAAACATTTATTGTGATTCACATTCACATCATTATATTTCTTTCTCTTACTGGCTTCTCCTGGTACCTACACATGCTTAGATTTGGTATTGTATCAATGTGGACACTGAGTGAAAATAAATATAAAATCATATAATACATAAAATGTATATTTATAATATAATTAACCAGCAACTCTCATTTATTTCAGCGGTTGACGTGTGTGAATAACGTCAGAGGACACACTTCCCAGTTCTGTTGAAGCAATAAACAGAGAGAGAGACAAAACAAGAAGTGGTGAGGGTGTGTGTGTGTGTGTGTGTGTGTGTGTGTGTGTGTGTGTGTGTGTGTGTGTGTGTGTGTGTGAGTGTGTGTGTGTGTCAAAGTTTGCTTCACTGCAGAGACACAGACATGGGACTGACATTATGAAAGGTGCTGTTGACATTCTCACAGATTTACTTACAACAGTGGCTTGACGGGTAAATGTGAAGCAGAAGAAGAAACATATTTGTCATGGTGTGAAGTTGCTGTTCACGAAGGAGAATGGATCATTTTTTATCAAAAACTGTTGAGGACGAGCGATGACCAACATGTTTTAGTTGGTGAAGTTTTATCGGAGGCTTTTGCTCGTTTAAGGTCTTCTGTAGATGAATAAAAAGCATTCAAATACATTTTAATTAGAATTAAAGTCAGAAAACTTGCGTGAACTATGATATGTTGGGTGTGTTTGTATAGCCGAGTCGTAGAGGATGCATCCCACACACACCTCTCTGTCAACTATCAAACCAACTGAAACATACCAAACATGTTTTTAAATGTCGTTACAATATGCCCTCAAGGCAATGCAAGGGAAGTTTATTTAAATAGTACATGTTAGTGCAGCATTAAAAGTGCAATTTGATTGAATTCCACTTGTTATAGGTTAAACCTCAAACTTCAACCTCAACACTGGCAGTACATTAGATGAGCTTCTCCTTCAAAGACCTCACACACGTCGGTGTCATTACATCAGGTAATTATCATTAACCTGGTTAAACCTGAATTCACAGGTTAGCTCTCATGAAATGCAAAATGTCAACAGATGAATTCAAAGCTAGATACACTCATGTAATAATACCAGAGATTTAATTATGCTACATTTACTTCCGCACATATTGTTCTTTTGTGCACGAAGCTGAGCTGGTGACAAGAATGTGTTTGGAGAGTTTTCATCACCTCTGCTGCAGTATGCTGCTAATTGTCAGTTTGATTCCCTTTATACGGGTCGAACTTGCACAATAAGTCAAAATCACAATGTTTTATATTTATATATATATGAGAAACACACACATATACATATATACATATACATATACATATATACATATATACATATACATATATACATATATACATATATACATATACATATACATATACATACACATATATACATATACATATACATATATACATATATACATATACATATACATATACATATACATACACATATATACATATACATATATATACATATACATATACACATATATATATATATATAGTTTTAATCCATCTCCTGTTAAAGTGTGTTGGATGTGCTCACCTGACAACCTGTGTTATATGCAAATGACCAAGAGTTTAAAAAACAAAGTAGGCTACTCCACTCACGGTTGCATTTGTAGGGTCTCGGCCCTGTCCAGGTAGTTTTTGGGCACGACCCCGGTGTCCAGCACGCACCCGTTCTTGTCGATCCTCCGCGCGGTCCACCAGTCCCCGCTGCGCGTGACAACGCTGAACAGATCCCCTTCATGGAAAGACAGCTCATCCGGGTGCCGAGATTCAAACGACCAGAGCGCCTTGTACATGGAGCCGCACTCGGGCTGTTTGTCCTGGGGTGCCGGACTCGGTGGTGTCTCCCCCCCGCCGCTGTCACTACTGCCGTCTCCTCCACCTCCACTTCCTCCTCCACCATCACCTCCACTTCCTCCTCCTCCTTCTGCTCCAGGAGGCTTTTTGTCGCTGAAAATCCTCTTCCATAGTGTGTCCAGACACGGGCAAGTTTTCCGCAGACACTCACCCATGGATGACCATGAATGACCAACTTTCAAAGCGGCCTCCCCCCCACCCAATTCTGCCTAAGTGCGCGTGAGCCGGCTTCACCTGTTGGACAGGTAGATCGGAATGGAGCGCGAGGAGTACTCGGAATGACTTTGCAGGGAAACTGCTGCTTCTGAGTGTATCCCGCTGAGAGTGTGCGTGCTACTGGACTGACAGAAACTTCCTCGTGCCAGGCAATAATGAAAAGCACGAGAGAACCCGCCTACGATCTGACACGCGCGTCATACGTCTCACAATGGCTGCGCGTTATTGTTTTCTACAATCTAGATACCGGTATTATCTACCCACATAGTACATATACTCAATACTGTATTTTTGTAAACACAGTTTTAAAATACTTCTACAGTAACTCAGAAGCAATTATTGTAATATACTTATAACTTTAGCTTCTAGTTATATTCGGATTAATAATAATAATACATATTATCATTAAATTAGGTCATGTATTGTTAGGTTACCCAGCAGGATATAAATACTTACAACTCACTATTGGCTAGATTTAAAACTCCTTTACTAATGCTTTAAAGTGCAAACCATTAATAAAACCAGATTTTATATAGTTATTAAAAATCCCTTTGGCTGGTGTTTACTCTTTGGTAATGTTAATAATTAATACTTTATAACCTGTAGTCTGCAGTTATGTCAATCGGTTATTAAAGTTTTAATCATTGCATCTGATTGCACAGGTAATAAACATTTGATGCAACTTATAACTCTTTTCATAAGGACGGTGGAGCCACAGGTGATGCTCACCTGGCGTAGTTTGCTCACAGACACCATCTTTTCACAGCAGCTCCTTCCAGTCAGGAAGTTAACTCCTGTGTGTATTTAAGATGTCGTAACAGCGGGGAGGAGTGACGACGGTGACATTCACCTCTTAGCAAACGCAAGTAATGTCACAGGCGAGAAAGCTTTGTGGTCCGACTCTGAAGCGGTTTATCTAAACTCCTGTTTAGTCCTTTAGTTAGTCTGCTTTGGAGAAGTAAAAACCTGCGCGGGACTGAAAACCACAATTCTTTGAATACACAGCACACCTTTATTTATTATATATTTATTTACTCTTGATTTCATCCGACAGACAGCTTCGACTGCTGCCAAGATCTCTTAACCCCCGACAGCGTCTGCATAATGTCGCTATGATTCAAACCTTTTGCTCAAGGACACTTCAGCAAAATATACGTAGTGATTGTTAAAAGTGAGACAAAGCATCAACTTATAAATTATATTGTACATGATCTGTACTGCTGATGCAACGACCTGTACATGTAAGTCAGTGAAGTCAAGTCTAAAACCTGCAACTCTTTAAAAACGACATGAAGTTCTAGTCTCATCCGGCTTTCTTTGCACGTGGATTTAGAGAAATAAGTGGATTTCTTTGCGTGCACATGAGAACACATGTGCACGTGATGATAAAAAGCACAAGCACATTTCAAAATAATACTTAAAATATTTTATTCTTTGCACTACTGGTGTTTGGTACCTGATGGCACTCAGCCTAAAACATACAACTCAATCTTGTGATTTGGTGATTATGGCTAAAGTTTCCTGAACTCATGCATGAAAGACAAAAGTTGCATTGTTCTCAAACTGCATTGCAACATTGTTGTACAATTTTGTGGTGCAGAACTCGTCCTCTGGATATGGCTGGTTCACCGTGCAGGTCTAGGTTCGTCAGTCCACAGTGTGAAGTGTAGTGTGTGGACGGTCTGGTGTAAACATAGGCACAAGAGTTGTCACCGGCCATTACCTGTGAGCCTCTGCAGGAGGTTTAATAACTAACGCCTGCACACACGGCTCCGTAGCCCCCAAACGTTCAAAGGATAAAAACAATTTCCATATTTTGTTCAAGAGAAACTTGTTTCCAGGCGTAACATGTTGCCAAAACCTTCTCAAATTCCTGTAAGAGAAGGAAGGCTGAATAAAATACTTTATGCTTGTTTATTAATGACAAGACTAACAGTGTACAGCCACGCTAGAGGCCCCGTGAAACTGTGATCCGTACGTCTGATGGGGTATAAAATGTTAACTGCTCCCTGAGCACGTAAATCAAATGAGTTCTCCTCAGTGGACCCGTCAGACTGTTTGACTCCTGACAAGTTAGCGTGCGTCCATCTTTGTCTTCTTAGCATTAAAGCCAATAGATTTGGATTTTTGCAATGAAGAAGTCATTTAACGATTCAGAGATACCTGGAATCTTAAAGTTCAGCTGAAGCCTGTGAGAGTTCATAGTGTTGGACAAGAGGACCTGGAGCACAGGGCCGCTAGCGTGGCAAAAAAAAAAAAAACCCAGCAACCTCCCAATTATTGCACATAACGTCCATCTTGGCGCCGGCTCTGCATTCAAAAGACAGGCGATTAACTTACACGGTCCTGACCTGTGACCTGTGTGTGCGTACACAAACATGGCACATAGAGAAGTAATAAAATATCATTTATAAAACACAAAAAGGGTATAAAATTAAAAACAGTTGGTTCTGTGAATGTGCTGAGGGTTTCAGTGATCGGTTGGTTTAGTAGGAGTGTATTCACACACACACCTGTATTCACACACCTGTCTCAGGCTAGCTTCAGTCCGTCTGCTTTCTGTTAGCCGAACAAATCAAGTGTTCTTCAGCATTTCACTTGTGTGTGTCCGCTGCTGATGCTCTCGCCCCCCTCTGTCCTTTCACACCTTGGTGTTTTTAAAGTACATACCCTGTTGTGGAAGAGGGCTGCATGGGGGAGAAAAATAGTCCTCGTTCTTTCTCGTCCCCCCCCTTTGCCCTCCTACTTCATATTTGCAGTCGACGATGCGCTCTCACTGCCCCCCTTCTCCCTCTTTCTACACCTCTATAGTCTTGAAATATATCCGGGCGTATATTGAATCCAGCTGGCTGTGCAGGGCGTGGAACGAGGGTCTCTTGGAGGGCTCAGCGGTCCAGCAGTCCATCATGATGCGGTAAATATTCTGAGGACAGCGGGTTGGACAGGGCAGCCGAAACCCCGAGGACAGCAGAGCCAACACTTCTTTGTTGTTTTTTCCTAAAAAGGGGGGGGATATGAAAAGATGAGAATTGGAGGAGTTTCATTTCTTAACCCACTTTTTCTTTTGCAGGATATTCCACTGTGCAGGGGAACATCAGGGGTTGCTGCAACATCTCAAAGGTAAAGTCAACACGACTCAAGATGTTCCGTTATCTTGAAAGTATTTGTTGTGATCACTAATAAATAAGATAAGGCTGTTGAGCGTCAATATTTATCTTGCCAACAAATCCCAACAAAGTGTTAGTCGGTCTCTAAAGACCCTGTCACACAGCTCCGTCTGGCAGAAACGTATGCTGGTGTATACGACGATACGTTGATATAAATTAAGGGTAAGTTGTGATCGTTTGAAGGACGCAGACGACACGCCGAACACGCCAGACGTATTTGGACGTCTGGCGTGGACCAGCGTACGTTTCTGTCATACGGAGATGTGTGGCAGGACCTTCGGTTCTGATTTCCCATCTGTGACTCTGCGCCCATTGATTCCTACTTCATACATTTTTAGAAATGGGACACAAATGTGTATAGTTTGATTTAAAAAAACTAAAAAGCTCTCAGTGATTTCCTAAAATAGCTGGACACTGAAGTTTTTAATCAAACAAACAAACAAGAGAAAAAGGGACTATTTTCAGCGCTGGATTAATCCACATTTAGTGCTCTAGTGAGTATCTGGGGCAGCAGGACTGTGTGTGTGTGTGTGTGTGTGTGTGTGTGTGTGTGTGTGTGTGTGTGTGTGTGTGTGTGTGTGTGTGTGTGTGTGTACAGTACAGTACTTCCAACTTTCCATTTGTTCTCCCTCATCAAACACATTCATTCTTTCTGTTATTTTCTTTTCATTGAAAGTAAAACACTAAAAAATAAAGTAGAAATCTCGCCAGCCTCATGTTACAACACCAAACAAACCTCCTTCTTCACTGTATTAACTGAGTAATACTGCAGTAGGGTGTAACCACACATTAGAAACAATACATTGCACACCCAGCACCTCCACTGTGTACCTGCGAGAGTTGTGTTTACTGCCAATACTTCCCCCCCCGGTTAATAATCAGGTTTATATAGAAGTCAACACTTTACCGTCATACGGCATCTTGCCACGCGACATCATCTCATACAGCAGGACCCCGAAGGACCACACGTCTGATTTTACGGAGAATCTCTGGTAAATTGCCGCTTCGGGTGCCGTCCACCTCACTGGGATCTTTGTGTTTCGACTGGCTGTATAAACACTGTCCTGCAGAGAGACGGTGAACGGTTAACGGAATATACAGGATATTGATAAAGATCACATTTATTGCTCACTTGGCAAACGTTGATGCCGAGCCCTGGTATATACAAACTTGGACTTTTAAAAAAGGTGCACTGGGTACGTTTATATATCTAATTTAACACTACATTTCCCATGAACCCCCCAAAAGACAGTGTAGGGGCTTGACGTGACCAAAAAACAAGAAACTTACAACCCACTGAGGGGCTGCTACTCCGCTGCTTGCATAATTCACACGTTGAATAATTCACATTTCAAAACGTCTGTATAGTTGTACTCAAAGTGTGTTTATTTGTGCACCGTCTGGTCCACACACACACACACACACACACACACACACACACACACACACACACACACACACACACACACACACACACACACTTTAGCTTTTTATCAATTCTAACTTGCATGTGAAACACATGACGGTCGAACAACTGTGTGCAGCTTCTGGTGAACAGCACAATGATGATGACCGAGTCCCCATTTAGTGCAGATACAACCCGCTGACACTTCCTTCATCAGATTTATTTACAGTAAATATTATTGTCACCCGTAATGATGTTTAAGTATTACACACAGAGCCTTTAAAGTGGCAGTAGACGATATGTTTTCACTGATTATGAAGTAAATGTTGACTGTGATGTCGTGGCTGTAGCGTAATGACACCGTCTGCGTTTACATTGGTTCCCTGTAAACTCTGCCCTTTCACAATAAAAGCCCCAGACGTGTACACGGCATCACTGCTTACTAGAGAGCACTTTAGTAAATGTCAACTCAACAAAAGAACTGGAAACTACCTGGAAAAAGAGCCTCGTTGACTAAGAAGAGGGAGAGTGATAACCTGCGTATTTATTAACGCTTTATTCTAATAAATCTGAGATTGGGGTTTCTAGTTCTTTGAGATTCTTACGGTTGCTTCTTGCTTCAGACACTAGCCGGGCTGCTCGCCGTAGTCGATAAATAATCAAGCTAATTAAGCTCCATCTTCATGTTCATATGGAAATGACACAAAAGATGTTATTGTGAACAGATGCAGTGCGTCCTGTGTGTCTTAGCTGATTTAAAGTACTCCCATGTCTTGGAGGCTCAGTATGAATAAAACATTTTGTTATTATTACCCACACACAAAGTCAATTATGCAGATGCCGTTTCATTATACTGGACAGATGGAAGGAGCTGTACATTAAGTATACATGAGTTTATACAGGAGCACACCATACATATTTAAAAACAACACGGATAAAGGATTTGTGTTTATTCTAAAACAACAAGAGACAACAGAAATAACCGCTTTCTTTCCTACTGTGTGTTCATGCTGCGTCTCTCACACGCACTGCTTACCTTTATAATCCGAGCCAGTCCAAAGTCGGCCACCTTGCAGACCAGATCGTCTGCCACCAGGACGTTTCTGGCAGCCAGGTCCCTGTGGACGATGTTTCTGTCCTCCAGGTACGCCATAGCCCTCTGCAATCTGACTGCCCATGAAGATCAGATGAGCTGATGTCAGCACCTGGCCTTCAGCAGCTGTGCACACACACACACACACACACACACACACACACACTCTTAAAAACACTTTCCTACAAAACATCTTTTCCTCTTTTGTTATTTATTAAATGATATGTACAATCTCCTCAATGATATCATGTATTGATCGTGGCTCCAGTTTATTGCAACAATCGTTGACATTTTCCAGAAGTCTTCAACTTATTCTGCCGTCACGACGTCACAACAAGGCGACGTCATGTTCACCAACAGTAGTCTGCGTTCGAGGGTTAAGATTAAATTGCTCTTTAATGTTGCGTTAACACAAAGCAGCCAGAAAACACACATATCCTAGAATCAAGTGTTCATGAGGATTATTCTTTTGTGTTGTTATATTAACTTACACATCAGATGTGATGCGTATAAGAGCGAGATGTAAGAAACTGTGCAGTGAATGAGCGCCACATCTTCCTCCTGTGTAAACCTCATGCTTCAAGACTCAATGACTCATAATAACTCTTAATAACTCATAAGGCTGAATCTTTATTGCTGTGCAGAGAAGCAAATAGAGGAACACAGCACTTTGTTCTGCTCCTACAGCTGCAGCACTAAGCGAGTTTGCCAAGGACGTGATGTGCAACTGTTCATCGTTGTTTACACGCACGATGATAATGATGGCAGTGATGGAAATATGATTTCTGACGACCTGCATGTGAACTGAGGGTTTGACTGCAGAGTAGCGTGTAAACACACTGCACTACTTCCTAACCAGAGCCTGAATGAAATATTTCTTCGCCCTTTTGTTGCACGAGGGGCGTCGGGGAGGTAAGCACGCGTTACTGAGTGATATCCGAGTCAAACCCTTCACACTTTGCTCACTGAGACGCTCTGTGATTAAAGCCTTTTGTAAAACGTCAGAACAATATTTTAGTGCCGAGCGGAGCTGCCAGAACACAGATTATAAATCCATTTGCTTCGGCTTTAAAGGGGGGGGGGGGGGGGGGGATATTTAACTAGTCACTTGGCCTAAATACTCCTTCAGAGGGTTTTCCAAGAAGAAACGTCTGAGGTAAGGGATTCTCAATAGTTTAGAAACCGGAAATAAACCAAGTCAAACTTATCGATAAACGGAGTCACCGTCAGATCCAGGCTCAGGTGTGTGTGTGTGTGTGTGTGTGTGCGTGCGTGCGTGCGTGCGTGCGACTCACAGGCGAGGTAGGACTTGAGGCTTCCTTTGCTCATGAGTTCGGTCACGATGTAGACCGGCTCTCCTCTGGAGCACATGGCCAACAGCTGGATCAGCTTCGGGTGATGGAGGCTCTTCAGCGCCTGGACCTCCTTCACAAACTCGTCCTGCTTCGTGTCCTCTGGAGGAGGAGAAGCAGAATTATTGGTGAACTCTTTACCACGTCTTCTTTTCTCTCACACACACACACACACACACACACACACACACTTTGACCTCCCACGTCCTCTCTATTAATTCTTGCAAACACTTTTTGAAGCAGCTTTATTTTGACAATCCCTCTTTTAATAACCTCCACCTCTCGCTCTCTTCCTTCCTCCTGCCATATATCGCAGGTAAGATACTGTACATCATATACTGCCATGAAACCTTAATCCACTGTTGTAAAATCCTATCAATATAATCTACCCGAGGTATTTCAGCCGTGATGAGACTCAAACTGGACTTTGTAGTTTGGTTTATAGACCGTGTTGTTCAGTCTGCTCACAGCCTTGGAGAGTAAACCTCAGCTCCAGGATTAAAAGCTGGCGTATCACTTCCCTCTCTGGTACAATGGAGGGCACCTCTTTAGAAAAGATAATGAAGTCAGACGAGATATTAAGGAGTGAAAGAAGGACAAGCCTTTCATCTCTCTCAGTATCTGGTTGAGGCTGGGTGTGTCAGCATGTGTAATGTGTGTAAAGGTCAGCACAAACACAAGAGACGTTAAGCTACTCTTTAATGCTCGTCATCTAAGGCGTCCTGTGGGTCCCCGCTTTGGTTTCTACTGTATCTTGTGCACTGCGATGACACGATGCACATTCCTGCCACACTTATTTCACACTCCACTGATCTACAGGTGGTGTAATGCATCAGGAAAAGAAGCAATGCACCAACAAGATGCACAGAAGACTGCAGGAGAGCAAACATGTAAGCAAAGCTGGTTTCAAAATGTTCATAAGCAATCTGCTTTGCAATCGTTTCATGAGGGAGAATTTGCATTTAACATTCCCTTCCCCCGGGATCAGTCCAACATGCCTTCGTACCTTGTTTCAGCGTCTTTATGGCCACCTTCTTGTTCTCCGTGGTCCACAGAGCCTCCCACACCTCTCCGAAGTGCCCCTCTCCCAGTTTCTTGTGGAGCCTGAACTCCTCTCGAGGTCTCTCCCACGGCTCCATGTCGAACAGCTCGCGCTGCACAGAGACGACAGGGTGAGTCCAGACAGTCAAAACTGTTCAACACTCGTGGGCTGCACGGAGGATGCCTTGTGCATTACAGTGTTACAATCATCCGTTTTGTAATAACTCCCCACTCTGCACAACACAATGTGCTGAGACACAAGAAACACGTTGGACTGTGAAGTATGAGAGTTAAAGTCGCAGGATTCACATGATGCTGCTGGAAAACCAGGAAACCAGCGTCACAGAAGTCTTAAAGGTCAAAACACCAAACAGGAGAATAAAGTGTAATATATCCTCGAACTTAATAATGAAAAGAAATATTTGGTTATATTTTGTCTTCACCTTTATTAATTTCTCACCCTGTGAAATGAAAATAGTATTTATATTTTGATGATCAGCAGTGCAACATGAATGAATGAACGATGAATGAATGACGCATGCATTGAAAGATTTGACCAATTTATTGTCGTGGTAACAATCAGATGCTACAAAACATTTTGTTGTAATGATCAAGTGCTTTGATAAACATGAAATGAACGAATGAAATGATTGGTTAAAAATAAAAAAAGATGAATAAATTAAATAGCATTTAAGCCGTCCATCATTCACTTATAAATACGACACCACAAATGATTTTATGTTAATAAAGTCAAGTGTTAATCAGCTGACACACACACACACACACACACACACACACACACACACACACACACACACACACACACACACACACACACACACACACACACACACACACACACACACACACACACGTTTGTCTTTGTTGCTGGAACTTCGATAACAGAGTTCAACAAACGACCTTCAGTCCACTCTGAAGACGACGCCATGAAAACTGTTCCCACTTGACATGTTGATCCATCGTCATAACTAATCACAGGAGCACATGTTGTCAGACTGTTGTCCCACTTCACTCGTGGCTTTAACTTTAATACATTTCACCACTTGGGCGTCACACAGCGAGTCGGGCAGTTTAAACCGGATAAATCTGCTTTTAGAAACTAAAATAATCAGATGTCCTTGTGATACAAGCGGGGCCGCGAAAACAAGGAAGTGCCAAGTCATTAAAAAGAGAGTGAATGCATCTCACGTTAGTAAAACATTCAAGTGATGGAGCAGCGAGTTTGAAGAATTGATCATTAGACAGTTTAAGCTCAGTGAAGCTGCAGCAGGGCGACATTGAGCGGTTTATAAATGATGAGGAAACACTTCAAGAACCTCTTCGTTAAAGAAAACAAGTGAGCCTATTTATAAAAACATATTAAGGATTCAAAACTAAATTATTTCTGCAGCCTGAGGTGTACAGCTTCTTAATAAGTTAAGAGTTTGTGTTGCATGAACATTTAGTGTAATGCTCAATGCATTTCCAGCTCACTGCGTGAAACCCAAATGTGAATGTGTTTAATAATAAATAAAAAGTGGACCTTTAAAATGTTAAAACATCTTTCTTTAGATCACATGAAGCTTAATAAACTGCAGCCATGTCATGAAATGCAAAATGGGACAAATCAAAAACTACATTAAATGATTATTTATATATATATATATATATATATATATATATATATATATAGATATATATATATATATATATATATATATATATATATATATATATATATAAAAAATAATATATAAATAAATATATATATAAATAAAAATATATAAAAAAATATATATATATATATAAAAAAAATAGGAAAAGTATAATAAAATAAAAAAAAGCAAAATTAAAAAAAAGGGGAAATTTATTTATAGTGGATTAAAAAAAAGTGAAAATACCTACATGCAGTTATGTTTTCTGTAGTTTTTTAACTGTGTGTGTGTGTGTGTGTGTGTGTGTGTGTGTGTGTGTTTCTGCCTCAGTGTCCGTGGCCTCAGACTCACAGCTTCCTCTGGAAGGGAAGAGACAAGAGGGGGGGGGGGGGGGGGAGTCACTGAGGCGCCTCTGATCCAGGAGAAAGACACTTTTTATACACGGCAACTTGATGCTCGTCTCTAAGATGGTGCGTCAGATTATCCTAAAAACATTCCTTCTGTATTTGTAATGCGATCCTCTCAGAAACGTGAAGAGCGGCTATTTTTTAAAAATCGGTGGTTTTCTCAGTTTGCAGTGAAACGTCTCGTCGAGCTCCGTCGTCTCCTGCCGGGCTCAAACTGATGAGCCATGAATAAAGAATACAGCTCGCTGGGGGTTTAATGTAAGCTGCAGTGCGGAGATAGGGCGTGTAATTACAGCACTGCCACGTGATTTTATTCTAAAACTGTTCCAAATATGTTTTCCTCTTGGTATTAATTCATGCATATAAAGCGAAAGACAGCGCTCATTAAATTCCTGCTGCAGAGCAACAATAGAGAGATGAAGTCAGACTCTTTGTTTCAGATTGCAGACCAAAGCCGCTCAAAATTAAAAAAGGAGATACTGGAATTAAAAACTGGAACTTTTGCTGCCTGGAAATTCGACTTTTATCTTTTGATCGTCAGCATCAGTGGGAACTGTCGAGTCATTACTGGCTCCAGAAGATAATCTTCTCTTTGCTGAAGTGCAGATCCGCTTTAGTCGAGTACCACTTTCTCAAAGTTGAGTTTTTGGAACGACTTCACCTACATGATGGGAGAGCTGCAGAGTGATGGAAGTGCAATGTACACATATTAATATGGAGGGACACTGCAAACATAATGATATCCAATGAGAAATATAGATCAATATACAGTAAGAAGCGATCATCTGTGCTTTTCCTGTTTCATAGATATTCAAAGCAGCGACCGCTTCTTTATAAAACTTCACTATGAGGTAGAAATGCTTAAAACTCTAATGTTCTTGTGTTACGCTCCACATGAATTAAAAGTCTGTAACCATCGTTCAACATGTTTGAGGACGTAACAAGTGAGACGGCGTTACAGCTCTGGTATGTGGTTACACGCAAGTATGAAAGCATCTACTGTACTATAACTTTCATTTGACTTTTTATGACATGCACTGACTTTTTAAATAACATCTTGTATGACAGTGTACTCTACTATTCAACATCCCACATGCATCACTGTCTGGAAAGAAATCTAATCCGTTTCAACCAATCAGAACTTAAACATGTCCAGAGTCAGGAAACATCACCGCAGACCCCGACGTCAACCTGTACCAGAACAACCAGCGTCTTCCCACAGGACGGCACTCTGAACAGTCAACACCAGTAAACATGTGATCATAAATACACTCTGGGTTTAGCACTAAGGTGCTGTGTACATGCATATACTTAGAATATAATGTATATTTATTTGATTGATTGCAATATGTTACTGTTGTTTTATTGTGCGCCGTCTTCTTTGCTGCTCATTTTGTTCCCCTTCATGTACGACATTCTGCAATTACAACAGAATTCCTCATCCATTGGTGAAGACGGCTGCTGGGAGCGAGCGTCACATGAGCATTGAACTGAAACGCTCCGCAGAGCTGAGGGAAACTGCTGAGTCAGGTGATTAGGGTTTGTAGGTTGATCCCTGCGAGCTACTCCATTACATTGAACCCTTACACATCATTTTGTTGTTAGTATTGATCAGTGCAGCCTCGAGGTTACGGGATTGTGAATGCATTATGTAAATGAGGTTCTCTAGAGCAAGGGTGGGGAACCTCCGGCCTCCACTGCCATGTGCAATACTCCATTTCTATCAACCACTTGGTACTTATATTCTATGTAATTATTGTGTTCTGCCTTTTTACTTCATATGTTCTTTTGCTGTGACAAGATAAATGTCCCCGTCGTGGGACTAATAAAGGATTTCTGATAAAACAGAAGATACAGGATGCACAGCATGAAAGAAAGATGAAATGAATGGGCTGCGTCTTAAAACGTTTAGCAGAGGTTATGAGTTCAATAATTAGTACGGCCTTCGAAGGATGTTGTACAACTAAAAAATGGCCCTTGACATGAAAAAGGTTCCTCCCCCCCCCCCCCCCCGCTGCTCTAAAGGATAGAAAACATGTCCTACCTGCTGGGCACACGGCTCCTCCAGCAGCACTCCC
>NW_021166793.1:0-48614 GCF_900634415.1 Cottoperca gobio | reverse complement strand
CAACACATAATAATTTCAGGGTTCTGCTGATCGGGTGAAATAGTGATATTTAGTTTCACCTGCCGAGTCGTGGCTCCCGGATCCTAAAAACAAAAAGGCGTAATAATTAATTGACGAGTTGTTTATCTGATCTGTACTGAAGGTGAAAACATCGGGGCAGCTGTGGACGCTCACCTAAAACAACCACGTGGTTTCCCTGCAGGCGCTGAACGGCCTCCGCGCTCCTCTCCACCCAGAAGTCCCGCACCGCGTCCACGCAGTAGCGGTCCTGGATCCTGGAGAAGCTGCCCGGACTCAGGACTCCCATGTTCATGAAGCGGAGCAGCAGGGCGACTTTAGCGTAGTCGCTGCCGCTCAGCAGGATGTTCGTCCCCAGCAGGAAGTCACCGGCCAACATCCCAAAATTCAGGCTCGGCTGCGAGGTCCAGCTCCACACCACATGACCGTGAGGGCACACCTGAACAGGAAGACACTTTAAGTTAACAAGGTACATTTCCCCCGCTGTGGGACTAATAAAGGATTTCTGATTCTCTATTAATCATAATAATTGGTACGTTACCCATTCTACCACAAAGGCCGTACGCCGCTGGTGAACCCTGCTCTGAAAGGGGGGGAGGCCGAGGCACAGCAGCCCGGAGGACATCCTGTGTCGACAGCGTGTCACAGGCAGGTGGAGCAGCGCGGTCAGCTGACGTAGACTCTCCTCGTAGACGATGGCGGCGCGGGAGCCGACAATGTCTTCTTCTCTCATCACCGCGTGCGGCTCGGTAGGAACCGCAGTCTTCTCCGCAGGGGGGCCGAGATCCGCGGGAAGGTCGTGGACCATCTCGCCAGCTGCGATGACGGGCAGGTTGTCCAGCTGTGGCCTTTTGTCCAGAGCGGATCCCAAACTGCAGGATCAGACACGTTTCAGTCCAAATTCAATAAATACCTTTAAATCTGAAGAAATAAAACTTTTACTGTGCAACAGAAATCTATCAAACAGGAAACAGGAAACACCGTTATTCAGTGAATTTCAAATAACAGAAATATTCAGTTTCCCTCCACACATTCCTACATTGTAATGTACGAGAGTCTCTTTAAACATATTTAAAGAGTGCACCGTACAACAAAGGTGAAGTGGTTACCGTATATGAAGTGGGGGGGCACGGTCCTCGTCAGAGCTGTGCTCTCTCTGCTGCCCCGTTTCTCCTGAAACACTCTCGCACTCGATCCTGTCGCACAGATGAAGCTTCGACTCAAAAAGGATCAGAGACAGACTCTTTTACAACAGAAAATTATCTTTACTTACACACAATGTTCCAGAGAGTTGACTTGATCCTCGTCAAAGTCCGTCTGTCCCTCGAGGATACTAGGAGAACTGTGAGAAGAAAGACAGAGGACTGAAATACAACTCTAGGACAACGTAAAGACAAAGTAAAGACAACGTAAAGACAACGACGTAAAGACAACGTAAGGACAACAAACAGGAACCTGAGAACCATAGTTTCACTGCTGTCTTGTGAAAAATCAGTTGACAGCAGGAACAAAGCAAAGTTTCACACACTTACAGACGAGCAGCTGAAACTGCAGGAGGAAGAACTGCCCGGCGACTCGGTGCTGAAACCAAAGAGCCCCTCTCATAGCTGAAAAAAGAAAACAGTCAGTCAGGGGGTTGGAGTAAGGTATAGATGAGATAGTAGTAGAGAATTAGAGATAAGAATAGAGAAGAATAGAGATATAGATATGAGAGATATATGAAGATATATAATAGTATCTCAAAGTATAATATATATATATTATATCATATCCTATATCATATATACATACACATAGATATATTATAATAGCATATACTATTATAGATATCATCTATAATTAATAATAACATCATATACATTTATATTATATATATTATATATAGAATATCATATAATTATATATATATATATATATATACACCGAATATATACACACATATATATATTAGATCATATATAACATATTATACCACATATATAATATACACATATATATATACAATACACTATTTATAACACATAAATATATATACACTATTATATGATATATTGATGATTTGTTATTCATATATATATATATATAATATAGACATCAATAGATATAAAGAGTATAAATAAAACAATAATATATACATATATATCACAGATGAGATAGAGATAGCAGACACATCAAGTATATATATATTATATATACTACTACACAAACACAATATATAGTATAGAGATATAACAAGATGGATTTAAATAATAATATATATATATATACAAACATCCAACATAATAATTAATCTATAAAACCATATACACAACATCATAGATCTATATATACACACATAGATATATATTTATTGTGGTATATATATATATATATATATTATATAGATAGTATATAATATATTATTATTATATATATATATATATATAGATTAATGTTACCCCACATTTATATATATATATATATATCACACATTATTATATATTGTGTGATATTATATTAGAATTATATATATATATATATATATAACACAGCATTTATATTTAAAACAATTAATATATAATATAAACACACACACATTAAAGTATATATATATGTATATTATAAAATATATAATCACACCCCCATTATGATGTTTGTATATGATAGTATATATATATATTGTGTGTGTATATTATAATATATATATATATATATATATATATATATATATATATATATATGTGTGTGTGTGTGTGTGTGTATATATTGTTATTATATATATGAGAGAGAGAGAGTAGATAGAGAGAGAGAGAATGTGTGGGGGGAGGGGGAGAGAGAGAGATAGATAAGGAATAGAGAGATATAGTAAGATAGATATAGAGATAGAGTAGAGAGAGATATATAGAGAGATAGATAGAGAGAGTATAGAGATATAATGGGGGGTATAGAGGAGATAGATATAGTATAATATATATTATAGATATAGATAAAAAAACGTAATATATATATAGAGATAGTATAGATATATATATATGATATAGATATATATATATATAATATATTACATACAAACAAATATAATAAATATATTATATATATGTGTATATATGTATATATGTATATATGTAATATATGGAATAGATATGTATATTATATACATATCATATACATATATATATATATATATATATATATTATAATATATATATATATATATTATACTATATATATACACACACCACACACATAATATATAATATATAGAACATTTATACACCACAACACATATATAATATACACACACACCATATATATATGTATGTGTGGTATATTATATATATAGAGAGAGAGATATAAAGTATAGATATATATATATAAATATAATAGAAGAGATAGATAGAGATATTATAGAGATGATAGAGAGAGATATAGATAGAGAGTATATAAAGGGAAAAGAAAAAAAAAATTAATATATAGATTTTTTAGTTAATATAGATATATATAAACATAAAAAAAAATATAATATAATAGAATATATATATAGATATATATAAATACACACACATATATGATATATATATATAAGATATATGGGTATATATGTATATATGTATATTATAGATATATATATATATGTAATATAGTATATTAGTATATATATACAATACAATACATATATATATATATAATATAATATATATATAGATATATATATATATATACACACACACACACATACATATATATATATATATACACATATACACACACCACACATTCTCTTATATACACACAACACATTATATATATGTATGTGTGGGGAGAGAGAGAGATAGATAGAGATAGATATCGAGAGAGAAGAGTATATAAAGAAAGACAAAAAAAAAGATTATATATAGATAGAGAGAGAGAGAGGAGAAAAAGACAAAAAAATAGATAGATTTATAGAGAGGATAGAAGAGAGAGAAGATAGGGGTAGATATGGAGGAGGATATTATAGATATAGAGGTAGAGATAGAAAATGGAAATATTATATATATAGAAGTAAGAGAGATATATAGATAATAGATATAGATGAGAAATATATATATAATATATACACACACCATATAATATATATATAGAATATATATATAAATAGATAAATAATATATCTAATAGACTATCTATACTATATATACTACTATATCATACTCTAATATATACATACATACATATATATATATATATATATATATATATATATATATATATATATATATATATATATATATATATATATATATACATATACATATATACATATATACATACACACGCGTCTGGTTTGGTTTGTTTTGATCCACACTTTGCTTGTTTCTCTCGCGAGATCTGACAACACCGCATCCGCATTAATGCTACTGTGTTAGCACACGTTAGCTACAGATTAGCTTTTAGAATACAGTTAAAACACAGGACATCTTCCAACTACAGGGTACTATTAGTGATGTAAAGTGAAGCATTACAGAAAGGTTGTGTACAACAACACAAGAGCTAACGAAACAACCGTTAGCCCATGCTAACATTAGCATCGTAAACCCCTTTGAATGGCCGTGAGATGCTAACGAGCAGTTAGCCAACATGGCGGCTCTGTGCCCACACATTTAAACAAACAGTTAACATTATATTTAACACTATATCCAACACTCTATTTAACATTATAATCATTATGTAATGTCACTCACGCGTCGAGCAGAAGAAAGGCCAGCTCCGAGTCCAGCTGGAGCCCTTTGGCCGCTCGCAGTGCTCTCCATCTGGGGAACGCCGGCCCGACGTTGATCCGGCTCTTGTCTCGCTCTTTGTCGGAGGCCTTTTTAGCCGAAGAGCGTTTATTGTTCTTCGGGGGAGGAAAGGGAGGAGGTCCACCTTCAGCTGGACGCTTCGGGCTGAATTCTGCCATCTCGCTTCTACAATAATGCGACAAAGAGTCCCTAAAAACTTGCTAACTCGCGTGCATAGCCTGTATTATTAAAGAAGTGCACGAGCCACCGCCGCGAGCATCTGTGATGCGTTTCTAAAGCCCGCCGCTGGGTGGCGCTGTTTGTAACTTTGATGTATATCGAACTGTTTTATAGATTATTTTACTCATTTTTTCTTTTAACTAAAATCTTTCAAAAACATTTAGAAAACTATTGATACATTACTTTTTACACCAGAGCAACATAATTAATCTGATTCATATCTAAGCAAAATATTATATCCATAAAATGTTTCCTCCTCCTATGCTTATATAGTTACTGACTTTAAAATGCATGACTGCCGTTAAACATTTAAAATAGATAGATACATTTTCCAATAATATAATTATTAGACAGGATCTAAAACTCATTATTATTTTTACCTTTTGATGTATGTTTTTTTTAAATGCTATGACTTATTGTTTGTACATTCTTAAAACAAAATGAGCTTAATCTAAATAAAGATGCATTAAAGTGATGAACACATTAATGCAGTGGTCCCCAAACTAAGGCCCGCGGGCCGGAAACGGCCCGCCTCCACATTTGGCCCTGCCCCCTGAACAATACCAGAGACGCATTATGATTTTTTTTTTTCAGTCTGGCCCCGCGAATCCTAGACTAGCCCCTGTCAAATAGAACGGAATAATGGCGAAAAGGTTAGGTAAGAGAAAAATTGATTCAGAATGCAGGGTATTTAACCTGCAGTGGTCAAACGATTATTTTTTTGTTCAATGCAAAGAAAAGGCTGTCTCTCTGTGAAGATCCCAGAGAGGGTTATTTGGTTATTATTTATTTCCTGACTTTTTTTCTGTGAAGATCCCGGAAAGGGTTATTAATATTTGGTTATGTGTGGCTTTTTGGAAAACAATAAATGTTTACGTTTAGGCACCCCTGCGATCGTCACACTTTTTCTGTTACAAACTGACCCCGGCCCCCATCAGAGAAGGGAAAAGTTATGTGGCCCTCACAGGAAAAAGTTTGGGGACCCCTGCATTAATGCATCAATAATTGTAATACAATAATATAATATACATTATTCTGCAGAATGAGTACTTTTACTACTTTAAGTATATTTTGACGCTAATCCAGAGTTTCTTTAATGACGCCATGAATACCAGGCGCATGTGGCAGGGAATTCAGACCATCACTGGATACAAGGCTGCTCCACCCCCCTGTGAGGACAACACAATCTTTCTCAACAATCTCAATAATCACTTTGGATGCTTTGAGGCACTAAACAACACAACTGCAATGAAAGCTGTCCCCAAGCATGATGAACAATCACTGATCCTCGAGCTGATGTCCGGAGGATGCTGAAGAAAGTTAACCCCCGGACAGGATACCAGGACGGCTGCTCAGGGACTGTGCCGACCAGCTGGCCCATGTCCTCACTGACATCTTCAACACCTCACTGGACCAGGCCAGCAAGTCAGCAGCCATTGTTCCAGTGCCTAAAAAATCCCCAATCACTTGTCTGAATTATTACATTACAGGTAATTTAGCAGACGCTCTTATCCAGAGCGACTTACATTGAACTAAGTACAGGGACAGTCTCCCTGGAGCAACTCAGGGTTAAGAGCCTTGCTCAGGGGTACAATGGTGGCAGCCTGGTATCATGATGAAGTACTTCGAGATACTGGTCAAGGACCATATCATCTCCATACTTCCCCCCAATCTCGACCAGTTCCAGTTTGCTTACCGCCCAAACCACTCCACAGAGGATGCCATCTCCTCTGCACTCCACCTGAGCCTGGCCCACCTGGTGGAGAAGAGCACACATGTGCGAATGCTGTTCCTGGATTTCAGCTCAGCATTCAACACAATCATCTCCCAGCATCTGGTAAGCAAACTGGGACCCCTCGGCCTCAACACCCCCCTGTGTAACTGGCTGCTGGATTTCCTCACTAACAGACCCCGGCATGTGCGGGTTGGAAACAACACCTCCAGCACCATTTCTCTGAGCACCGGCTCCTCATAGGACTGCGTTCTGAGTCCACTGCTGTTCACCCTGATGACCCACGACTGTTGCGTCAGGTTCAGTACGAACCACATCCTGAAGTACGCGGACGACACAACTGTGGTGGAACTCATCAAGGACAACAACGAACTGGCCTACAGGGAGGAGGTGAAGCATCTGACAGACTGGTGTCACACCAACAACCTGATCCTGAATGTTGACAAAACAAAAGAGATCATTGTTGACTTCAGGAAAAAGCAGCACTGACACACACCGGCTCAGCAGTGAAGACTACAGACAGCACAAAGTTCTTGGGGGTGCAGCTCACAAACAGTCTGACCTGGTCCCTTCACACCTCCTCACTGGTGAAGAAGGCACAGCAGCGCCTGCACTTTCTGCGCAGGTTGAAAAGAGCACAGCTCCCCCCTCCCATCCTCACCACGTTCTACAGAGGCACCATAGAGAGCATACTGACCAGTTGCATCTCTACCTGGTCTGGAAACTGCAACACCTCAGACTGGAAGTCTCTGCAGAGAGTGGTGAGGACAGCGGAGAGGATCATCGGGACGTCTCTTCCTTCCATCAGAGACACTGCTAATAAACGCTGCCTCACCAGAGCCCAGAACATTATAAAAGACCCCACTCACCCCCACCACGGCCTGTTCTCCCTGCTGCCCTCTGGCAAGAGGTTCCGCAGCATAAGGAGCAGAACTACCAGACTCTGCAACAGTTTCTTTCCCCAAACCGTCAGACTGTTGAACCAGAAATAACTTCTCTCCTGAGCAATGTGATGTGAACTCCACTCTAATACTCTTAAATTTATATAGTGCATATATGTTATTTATATTTATCCATCCATCCATCGTCTACCACTTATCCGGGGTCAGGTCGCGGGGGCAGCAGCTCCAGTAAGGAACCCCAATCTTCCCTTCTCTGGGCCACATCCTCCAGCTCCGACTGAGGGATCCTGAGGCGTTCCCAGTGAGGAGATATAATCTCTCCACCGAGTCCTGGGTCTTCCCCGGGGTCTCCTCCCAGCTGGACGTGCCTGGAACACCTCCCTAGGGAGGCGCCCAGGTGGCTCCTTACTAGATGAACCACCTCAACTGGATCCTTTCAACGCAAAGGAGCAGCGGCTCTACTCCGAGTCTCTCCTGATGGCTGAGCTTCTAAACCCTATCTCTAAGGGAGACGCCAGCCACCCGCCAGCACAAATATTTATGACCACTTTTACAGTAAGTCAGGACAAACAACATTTCATTTGAATGTACATTGTATAATCTCGAAATGACAATAACGTTTTTTGATTGATATTGATTGATGATTGATTGGTAAAATGCAATATAATAAAATACAAAACTATTCTGTAGAATATAATACAATATATAATACAATATCAAATAATACAATACAATATCAAATATAAAATACAATACAATATAAAAATGAAATATAATACAACAAAACACAATCATTAAAAATGTTATAAAATACAATATAATACAATATGATATAATAAAAAACAAT
The DNA here is from genome assembly GCF_900634415.1 of Cottoperca gobio. Lineage (NCBI taxonomy): Eukaryota > Metazoa > Chordata > Actinopteri > Perciformes > Bovichtidae > Cottoperca > Cottoperca gobio. The sequence continues at coordinate 40,136 of NW_021166793.1, read as the reverse complement.
ATAAAAAAATATGGCTTCCATATTTAGTAACTATTTCCTTTTAGAGCATAAAGTCACTTATCAGTGTTGTGTTTCCTTGAAGCCAAAGTCAGTGAGAACAAACACGTTAGCTGGATTCTCTGCGGACTTCAGAAAAAACACTGTTTTTAACTGGATGCAGAGGAGGAAGTAGAAGCGGAAGTGAAGCGGCAGTGTAGCAGCAGATGCCAGCCGGTGTTTCATATGGAGTCAAAGCCATAAAAAATAAGTCATGTCTGAAGAAATTCACACAGGAGAGAAACCCTTCAGCTGCTCAGTTTGTGGTAAAAGACTGTGCTGCAGGTACCGTACTGCCCAGTAGTCCCGTTAGGGTTCAAGACTTATGGAGTCCCGGAGTCCGGGGGATGTTAGAAAGTGTGTTTGGGACGCAGTAAACTCACTATCGATGCGTCCAGTGAACTCAGTTTTTTCTGATAATGTTTCACTGTAAACAACAAATCTGTCTTGAAATCTGCAGCAGAGCTAGCTAACGTCATGATGTGTTCAAATGTAATCTTGTAAAATGTAGTTTTTGTGAGAAACTTGAATAAATCCAGATGTTTGAAGACCTGGTAGTGCATGCGACCAATATACAAAGGTTGAGTCCTTGCCACAGCGGCCCGTGGTCTGACCCGTGGCCCGACCCGTGGTGGCCATTTGCTGTATGCTCTCTCTCCCCCTTTCACGATCTTTACTACTCTCTATCCTCATGAAAAGCCCAAAAAAAATAAATAGATATTAGATGAATTATGAGCTGTTAACTAACAGAAATCAGTATGAAGTAATAAAGGAGTGATGTTGAAGTACATGGGAGTTATTGGTTTGTTTTTTAACATAGTATCGAGAATCGTGGAGTTTCACTGGTGTTAGTTTCGACGCTTAAATTTCTGGTATCGTGACTTAGTAGCTTTGTAGCAATTCTAATTAAAGATATCTACAATTACTTCCTCACTAGTTAAAATGTTAATTAATATCAACAATTCAAAGTGTAAATGTTCATTGTAGATATGTCACTTAATTACAACTGGTTAACTTTTACAATTCAACTACAGATTACAGACTGTATAGATGTAAGTGAGACAAACTTAACTTTAAACTTACTTGTGCATGGGACCGGCCTCTCGTCTCAGGATCGGCTGGTTATTGGAGGAGCTCAGTGTGATTGTCATCGTCTGGTCATGTGACTCCTTAAACCAGACTAAGAGGATTATTGTTTACCGTTTAGTCGCTGTTATTCACACAGAAGAAGAAGAAGAAGAAGAAGAAGAAGAAGAAGAAGAAGAAGAAGAAAAAGAAAAAGGAGAAGAAGAAGAAGGAGAAGAAGAAGAAAAAGAAAAAGGAGAAGAAGAAGGAGAAGAAGGAGGAGAAGAAGAAGAAGGAGAAGAAGGAGGAGAAGAAGAAGAAGGAGAAGAGAGCCTGCAGAGGAACAGAGGACTCACTGATTGACAGACAGACAGATGAAGCTGGAGGCGTGTGCCGTGTTTCTGCTGCTGCTCTGCTGCGTCTTTCTGCAGACAGTCGACTGCCATCTGCCAGACTTCACACCTGCGTCCCCTCGGCTGCAGGTAGGACGCACTGGTGCATGCTGGGAGGAAGTTAAACCTGTGATCTGAAGCGGATCGATAATACAAACTACATTTAATGTTATGTGTGTGTCACTTTACTGAAGCATTGCTGCATTCACTGACAGCTCTTCAGTAAAAGTACTAATACTGCAGTAAAAGTACTAATACTAACACTGTAAAAATACAGTATTGGAAAATGTTCCTTCAGTAAAAGTATGTAGGAATAATCATGAAAATGTCTCCGGCTGTGACTGTTTACGGTCACTCACATTACTGATTTTATTTAATACTTTTCAATGTAAGAGAAATGAGCAACTCTGCATCCTAAAAAATATTTTTCTATTTTACTTTACATTTCTATTGTCTATAGTCTGCCTGGATCATGTTGGTAGGAAACTCTTCAGACACATTCTGAAACGTCTGAAGTCTGTCTGAGGCTCATGTTGGTGACAGTTTAGTTAAACTGAACTCTGAGTAACTCAGCATGTGGCCGCTGACTGACAGCACTGCAGCCTGTAACAGGAAGTTTTAAAGCTCCAGCGAGCATCACGGAGAACAATAAGGATCTGTTTTAACCCGATATTCTCTTCTAGTTCAGATTAAAAAACCCAAAACACTGAATCCGTCAGTAAGTGTCGAGGACTTTAAGTATTTTATGTAAACTGCTATCTCCAACAAGGAGGATTACAGAACAACTACATGAAACTCTGGGCCGAGAAAAACACATTAAATTCTGGAGCAGATTAGAATCACAAATTATGTTTCACTTTCGTTAATATGAGGGCATTTGTGCTGCATTCATGTGACGTCAAATAATCAGAAAAATTAGTTCCCCGATTGGGAAAATTCACGTGAACACCCCTGAAGTCGGAACAAAACTGGAAAAGTCGGCGAAAAATGTAATACACATTTTCTCATCTTCACCGTTTCCTTTGTTCTTTTTTGTTGTCGTAAATACTGGAAACGCTCTGAGAATCAAATACAACAGTTGCTCTGTAGCTCCATGTTGTTTCTACATGAAGGTGTTCAGCTGAGTGAATATTTGTTATTTAAATGTTTATTGGTTCTTTGTCTTCGTCAGGTTGAGGTTTCTCAGTCAAACGTCGTCACTTCACTGAAGAAGAAGAACTTCGGTCGACTTCCTGGACTGTGTCGCCGACTGAAGAGACGCAGAATCACCGTCCTGGTAAAACTCAGAGAAGCTCATCAAACACTCAGACTGTTTGTAGCTAAACCTACTGTTGTTGTTGTAGCACTGTTGTTGTTGTAACACTGTTGTTGTAATACTGTTGATGTAACACTGTTGTTGTAGCACTGTTGTTGTAACACTGTTGTTGTTGTTGTAACACTGCAGTTGTTGTAACACTGTTGTTGTTGTAATACTGTTGTTGTTGTAACACTGTTGTTGTTGTAACACTGTTGTTGTAGCACTGTTGTTGTAACACTGGTGTTGTAGCACTGTTGTTGTAACACTGTTGTTGTTGTTGTAGCACTGTTGTTGTTGTAACACTGTTGTTCTTGTTACACTGTTGTTGTAACATGGTTGTTGTGGTTGTAGCACTGTTGTTGTAACACTGTTGTTGTAGCACTGTTGTTGTTGTAACACTGTTGTTGTAACCCTGTTGTAGCACTGTTGTTGTAACACTGTTGTTGTTGTTGTTGTAACCCTGCAGTTGTTGTAACCCTGTTGTTGTAGCACTGTTGTTGTTGTAACCCTGTTGTTGTAACACTGTTGTTGTTGTACCACTGTTGTTGTAGTAACACTGTTGTTGTTGTAACACTGCTGTTGTAGCACTGTAGTTGTTGTAACACTGTTGTTGTAGCACTGTTGTAACACTGTAGTTGTTGTACCACTGTAGTTGTTGTACCACTGTTGTTGTACCACTGTTGTTGTAACACTGCTGTTGTAGCACTGTAGTTGTTGTAACACTGTTGTTGTAACACTGCTGTTGTAGCACTGTAGTTGTTGTAACACTGTTGTTGTAGCACTGTAGTTGTTGTAACACTGTTGTTGTAGCACTGTTGTTGTTGTAGCACTGTTGTTGTTGTAGCACTGCTGTTGTAAGACTGTTGTTGTAACCCTGTTGTTGTAGCACTGTTGTTGTAACACTGTTGTTGTAACACTGCAGTTGTTTTTGTAGCACTGTTGTTGTTGTAACACTGTTGTTGTTGTTGTTACACTGTTGTTGTTGTAACACTGTTGTTGTTGTAACCCTGTTGTTGTAACACTGTTGTTGTAACACTGCAGTTGTTGTTGTAACACTGTTGTTGTTGTTGTTACACTGTTGTAGCACTGTAGTTGTTGTAACACTGTTGTTGTAGCACTGTTGTTGTAGCACTGTTGTTGTAACACTGTAGTTGTAACACTGTTGTTGTAACACTGTTGTTGTAGCACTGTTGTTGTTGTAGCACTGTTGTTGTTGTAACACTGTAGTTGTAACACTGTTGTTGTTGTATGATTGTTGTTGTTGTACCACTGTTGTTTTTGTAGCACTGTTGTTGTTGTAACCCAGTAGTTGTAACACTGTTGTTGTTGTAACACTGTTCTTGTAACACTGTTGTTGTTGTTGTAGCATTGTTGTTGTAGCACTGTTGTTGTAACACGGTTGTTGTGGTTGTAGCACTGTTGTTGTAACACTGTTGTTGTAGCACTGTTGTTGTTGTAACACTGTAGTTGTAACACTGTTGTTGTAACACTGTTGTTGTAACACTGTTGTTGTTGTTGTTGTAACACTGTTGCTGCTCCCTCACTGCGAGTGGGACGAAGATTCCTCTCAAATAAAACCGCCTGCTTGCTGTCCTGGCTCCAAAATGGTGGAACGACCTCCCCTTTGATGTCAGTACAGCAGACAGTCTTCACACCTGCAGACTGAACAATCACCTGTTTCGACTGCACCTCGGACAATAATAATAAAAAATACATTTTTAAAAATAATAATAATTCTGTTCTTTGTATGTTGCACTTATTTGTAGCTAATAGTTGAAATCATATTCTAGTGTTTCTGTATGTTGCACTTTTGTTTGGCTTATTTGAAGGTATTGTTCTGCATTAAATGATTTGTGGTCCTTGGAACGCAAATGATGTCATCCGCCAGGTCTGCGAGTGTCCGTGCGGACGGTCGTGCAGGCTAAAATTGGGGCAGTAGAGCCTTAAGGAGGGGGTGGGGGTGGTTCCAACAACACAGAACTTTCTTCCAGGAGAACCTGTTGATGTTCCGTGTGGAACCAGAAGTCAATGTTGAGTTCTATAGTTCCACATCTGAATTTTAACTCACAAAACAGGAACTTTTTCTAAAGTTAACCAAGTAGTTTTGTTGCCTAAAAATAACCTGTCTGTCTGTCTGTCAACTGTCTCTCAGTGTAACCGGGAAAAGTTCTGTCTGCGGGGCCGCAGTGAGACCCGGTCTGTCCAGGTGTGTCTCTGTCCTCGAGGCTCCAGATGTTCCCATTTCGTTATCCACAGTCTCTGAACTTTAAGGACACACTGCAGGTGAACAGGGTCAAACATGTAACTAATAGATATCAGCATGAAGCTTCCCCACTTCATGACTCACATCAACACAAGTACTGTTTATATTACAAGTGTTCATGTTTAAATATGTAAATGAGGCATTATGTAATCTGACTGTTGGAGAGTTTAGGAGAAATCTGCAAACACACAAAGTTAGTACAATAAACTCTGGATGTGATTCTGATGTTTTCTTTACACTCGTCTAACCTGTTTGGAAGATAAATAGCCTCAAAATCTCAAAACTGACCATATGTTTTTAGTCACTGTCAATATAAATCCTACACACTTTATATACAGTAAATATAAATATATATATATATATATATACAGTAAATATATATATATATAGTAAATATATATATATACAGTAAATATACATACATATATATATATGTATATATATATATATATATATATATATATGTATATATATATATATATATATATGTATATATATATATATATATATATATATATATATATATATATATACATATATACATACATATATATATATGTATATATATATATATGTATACACATATATACATACATACATATATATATATACATACTGTAATCATACAGATATGTATTCAGTCTTTGTTTTTATAGTTTACAGCTTAAAGAACATTTGACTTGTATATAGACAATGTTTGTGTTATTGTCAGTCATTGGTTCTTATATAATATTCATATATTCACAGCTATTTTCTCACATACTTGTGTACTAATAGTCCTGTCTATTGTCCACCTTTATTTGTTCAGCTTGTTCTTCACTCTGCTATTATATTATGTTTAAGTACATTGAGAGAGATGCAAAAACAAAGCAGATTGCTTGTATGTGTTCACACAAACATAAAGCTGATTCTCATTACTTCACACCTCTGAGAATATTTGTTGTAATAGTGAAGAGTCCTGTAGGAATCATTGTAAGTAAATAAATAAAGAATGTTTCGCGGTGGCACTTTGTGGTTTCTATGAAATACATGTACATGCCACTTTTATTCTGAAAAATATGTACCGGAAGTGTACACGTGTTTGATGCTATGACGCTTTTATTGTGAACAGGTGTACCGGAAGTGTTATTCGACGCTAACCGGCTGCTGACAGATTCGGAAACAGTCGGTGGACTCAGTCAAAACCCCGTTACTCGGTAGATTTAACGGTCAGCTTGAGTCCCTCCACCGGCTATAAACGGTCTTGTCTTCTTCTCTGTTCCCGCCTTGATTTAAAAATGGCGGCTGTTTGAGCAGATCACGGTGAGTGTTGTTCAGACCCGGAGCTAAGCTAGCTAACGTTAGCATGTATCTCTAGGTAAATACAATGTTAGCAGGCTAACTGTTAGCATTAGCTGGATTATTTTCTCAGCGAGTCACCAAACGCCATTAATTATAAATATGTTTTAGTTAATGTGACGTTAAATCCGTACTGACGTCATACATTCAGTTTGGTAAAGAATCACGTGATTAGCTTGTTAGCTAGCTTGCTAATGTCTCATATCTTTGTGTCAGTGATGGACACCTCAGATCTCGCAGATATAGAGTAATGTTCATTTTACTGTACAACACGTCCGTTGGTTTAGTAGTGGCTGTATCCTGTCGTATTTTAAACCTTTTAATGCAGATATGTTACATAATCCATGTAAGGGCGTCTTAATAAAGTCTCCTTCAGTATCAATATGTTAATAACATTCCATACTGAGCAACTCTACTTACAAACTTAATATTTAAAATTCTCCCAAAGCAAAATATATTAAAGTTGAGGTTTTTATGGAGTGTTTCCAACGATTAGGAACTGAAACTACTTAGTCTTCAGTGATTATCTGCAGTCAGTTTATAACAAGAGAAGTGAAGGAGGCTGAACGTGTTAACAGGAAACTGTTTTCTCTTCCAGGTTTCAGCAGCCTGGAGCCCTGAATCAGTCTGTAGCCGTCTCTACCCACCTGTACCCGTCTGTAGCTGTCTCTACCCACCTTTAGCCGTCTCTACCCACCTGTACCCGTCTGTAGCTGTCTCTACCCACCTGTAGCTGTCTCTACCCACCTGTAGCTGTCTCTACCCATCTGTACCCGTCTCTACCCGCCTCTACCCGTCTGTAGCTGTCAGTACCTGAGTGTCAGCGTGGCTGTGGTGTCGTCCTGGTGGAGGAGCAGGCTGATGGAGAGCGACTGCCGGATCCCCGTGGCGTGTTGTCGGCCACGAGTCCTCGTCCTCCACGCTCTGTTCTGGGGACTTGTCTCCCTCAGGTCAGTTTGAACAGATGTTAGAGGTCAGTCTGTACAGAGGTTAGGTCAGGACAGTCTGTACAGAGGTTAGGTCAGGACAGTCTGTACAGAGGTTAGGTCAGGACAGTCTGTACAGAGGTTAGGTCAGTCTGTGGAGAGGTCAGTCTGTACAGAGGTTAGAGGTCAGGACAGTCTGTACAGAGGTTAGGTCAGTCTGTGGAGAGGTCAGTCTGTACAGAGGTTAGAGGTCAGGACAGTCTGTACAGAGGTTAGGTCAGTCTGTACAGAGGTTAGAGGTCAGTCTGTACAGAGCTTAGGTCAGTCTGTGGAGAGGTTAGAGGTCAGTCTGTACAGAGGTTAGAAGTCAGTCTGTACAGAGGTTAGAGGTCAGTCTGTACAGAGGTTAGAGATCAGTCTGTACAGAGGTTAGAGGTCAGGTCAGTCTGTACAGAGGTTAGGTCAGTCTGTGGAGAGGTCAGTCTGTACAGAGGTTAGAGGTCAGTCTGTACAGAGGTTAGAGGTCAGTCTGTACAGAGGTTAGAGGACAGTCTGTACAGAGGTTAGAGGTCAGTCTGTACAGAGGTTAGAGGTCAGTCTGTGGAGAGGTCAGGTCAGTCTGTACAGAGGTTAGGTCAGTCTGTGGAGAGGTCAGTCTGTACATAGGTTAGGTCAGTCTGTACAGAGGTTAGAGGTCAGTCTGTGGAGAGGTCAGTCTGTACAGAGGTCAGGTCAGTCTGTATACTGAATCTAATGTGATAAATGTGTGAATTGTGTTTCAGAGTGTTTGGAGCGGCTCTGCTGAGTGAAGAGAGATCTGCAGGTACCGACCAATCACAATCCAGTTTTAAAAACCAAAAGTATATGGTTTTCCTATGTTATTAAAGTGCCCTCCCCTCCCCCCCTCTGCAGTGAGACAGCTGGTCTCCCCCTGCTGGCTGCTGGAGGACTTCGTGGTGACCACCGAGTGTTCGCAGTGTAACGCCTTCCAGTCGGTGAGTGAGTCGTTCAATGACCCCGTCCCTGAATGCCTCGCAGGGTTTTTTGTACAAACTGCTGGTTGTTGTGTCGTTACGATGACAACAGCAGCAGTGACGCTGTTGTTGTTTCAGACGTCGTGGTCGTCCTGCGCAACGACGGGATACGTGGAGAGAGTTAACTGCACCAGATCCAACAAGGACGAGTACAAGAGGTCCTCGACATACGCAAACATATTTACTTTTTGCATTAATACATTTAATAATTAATATTTTCCTGTAATATATAACATATTTAATTTGGAATTTATCTATTTTGTATTCCTTTTATTTTTCCTGTTCGTTAAATTTATCAAATCGAGAAATAAATGTGAAAATAAAGTTATTATAATGATTTAATATTTATTCCTCTTTTATATTTCTGTTCAAATATAAAGCTGTCGCTCCGCAGTGTTGGAGGAACATCTCTTCTGGAAGTTCGAGGCGGCCATGTTGGCTCTGACAGTCTCCTTTGCCGTCGTGGTGGTCGTCCGTCAGCGCTGGCTCGACCGCCTCGCCTCTGAAAAGGTCCGCCGGCAGATCGAGTCCATCTAAGGACACCTGGACCTGATCCTGATCAGTTGCTTTAATCCTGCAGCAGCAGTTTAAACTGATCGAGACTCTAAAGACACTAAGATCCATCAGGGATCAGGACTAAAGACAAGAACCTGTGAACTTTATTTAAATGGATTTCGAGACAGAACGAGCGGCTGAAAGTTTAAAGTGAAGTTTTCTGTAAAACTTTTAAACAGGAACATCCAGTGAACTTCAGGAAACGTGAGAATAAAGTGTTAAAAGATTAAAACTACCAAAACTTTTCTAAATGTAACTTGTTAAAATGTAATTTGATACAAATACAATCTGAGAAAATGATGGAAGTTTAGACTTGAAGTTCCTTATTAAAAATGTACTTTTGATATGAAATGAAGACGTTCGTCTCTGGATCACTTAAAGAACCTTTTACACTTATACTTCACATTTTATTTTTAAATCAACACTTTGGTTTTAAATTTAAGGAACAGAATGAAAAGTACAAACTGTTTTGAATCCGTCCTTCGCCTGAAACATCAGATTCAGACTTTGTATTCGCCTCAGAAGGTGCGCCGGCAGATCGAGTCCATCGAAGGAAACCGGAGACACCTGGTGATTAAATCCAACGATTATAATAATAAAAGACTTTGTCGGGAGGAGCCGGCGCCACGAGGAAACAATGCGTTTACTGAAGTATAACTGAAACCTCACGTGTGCTAAGACGCTTATGGAAACTAGTAAGTGGTTAAAATAACAATCTTCACATCAGTGACAAAGATTTTTATTGAAGTCAAACCTTTAATCAAACTTCACATTTAGTATCAAACTAAACTTCAAACTGAAGTTTCTGATTCATGTTGAAAATAAAGATTCACTTCCTCATTTTGTTCCTGAGCTCAAAGTCAGTGAAGTCCTTAAGAACGTCTCTGTCGTCTCATTGGCTGCGACCCAGCCATCAGTTGATTGGCTCGTAGGTCGAGGCCGCCGCCCTCTTACGGACGCAGACGCAGACTCCGCCCAGCAGCAGGAGGATCATGGGAGTTCCCAGACCGACCGCCATCATGGCGAGAACCAACGGCGAGAAGGAGTCGACGGGAGGAGAGCCGGAGCCCAACAACACTGTCCTGAAGGAGGAAAGACGTGAAGAAGAGAATATCACTAAATGAAATGTTAAATATAAATCAGAATAAGAATAAGATGGAATAAAACGGACCAGCTGAGGAACTTGGTGCTGTTGTAGAACGGGTCTCCTGCGAGGCCGAAGCTCACGTTGAGTCCGAATGCTTCTGGTTCTGCGTAGAACGCTCGGATCAGACCGGATGCCGACGCCACCGCCTCGCCGCTCTGAGGCCGCGGGTCGGAGTGACGGCAGGGAGTGGCGTCCTCCAGAGCCGGAACGGACTGTCGGTACGCCACCGGCTTCCACTGAAGGAAACCCAGAACATCGGAGCTGCCGTTCACCGAGGAGACCCACTGAGACACCTGAGAGGTCAGCGGTCAGCAGGTGGAGAAGAGCGGCGTGAGTGACCTCATGACTTTATTTATGTACATGATACAGGCGGGTTAACTTCCTGTCGATTACTCATCACCTTGAATATCGACGGCGTGAACTCGTCGTCGATCGATCGATGAACCTCCACTCTGCTCAGAGGATAAACCCCGCCCACCGCCTGCAGCTCCAATAGGAACCTGGAACGAGTCGCCCTCGGCAACACACCGTCAAGCCACACCCCCAACTGGGAGGAGTTAGCGGTGTGGAGGAGGCGGGGCAAGGACGGGCCACGCCCCTCTGAATCAAACACAGACAGCTGGAACAAAATATAAAAATACAGGAAATTAATAACGTTTTGTTCTAAACTGGTGTCACCATGACAACAGTTTGACCTCCGACCTGCAAGCAGAGCGATCCGTTGGCGAAGGTCGTGGTGGCTCCGCAGAGCAGAGCGTTCGGACCCGACAGGTTGAAACGAGACCAGGTGAAGTTCTGCAGCTCGTATGGAGGGAAGAGGTCAGAGGTCGGCTCGGCTGTGTCGTTAACGTCATCGTACTCCCACAGCTGACAACAGGAAAGAGTTCATGTTTCAAAATAAAAGTTTGACTTTCATTAAACTCTTAGTCATACAATCTAAATATTCAATTCGGCATCAGACAGATAAAAAAAGTTATTAATGAGTCAATTAAATGTCTGTCGGCACATTTAAGGTGGACGTTTCTGACCCTGCTGAAGATGACGGCGGTGCTGTATAGGACGCTGCTCTCTGGCTCCACCTTCAGGCTGCCGCTGACGTTTCGAGACAAAAACTGAGTCCAATCGACCTGAGAGAGAAACAGAACATCTGTAGCTCTGGATCGGAGAGGACGATGCTTCTGGTGATGTAGTCAATAAATATAACGTCTAAACTTTATTAGAAATATGAATAAATGTAAAGTCTTAAGATGAAAACAGACGTTGACAGTAGAAGAAGAAGTGTTGGTGTGGACGAGCAGCAGCGTCGGCGCCCCCTGGCTGCAGAACAGGAAGTGCAGCGTGTTGTTGTCTCCCACGGCTCTCACATGCAGCAGGTCGCCACCAGGAGGCGCTGGCGAGGGCCAGCCGGGGTTCAACTCTACCGACAACTGGAGGAGAGAAGAAGAGTCTTTCTTTGGGAGGAAAGCTTTAATTTTCTCTTTAGAAACAATTCTGTCAATTGATCGTGTGCATGTGACGTCACGCTTACGTCCCAACCCGTAAGTCAGCCATGTTGGATGATATACACAACCAAGACGGCACCCGTTTGCGTGGGAGTTGCTGCAACGCTTCGTAATTTTCTTTGTATTTAAACGTCTAAGATTGAAAGAAAACACCAATCGTGTGCGCAGTGTATAGTTGTGGTCATAACGCTACTCATGACCCAGAGAAACGCTTCTTTAGATTTCCTACAATCATCAAAAACAACGATTCACTAAAGAGGGATGAATTACTGTCTACCGAACGCCGTCAGCTGGTTTAGCAACATAACTCGTGAGGATTCAACAGAAGAAGAAGCACAATTGTGTGCGAGGATAACATCGCCGCTCTTCTCACTCACAAACCACGGCTTGAGCGGTGTATCTCGAGCTCTTTGCGAGTGATCTACACGGGCATGGACGAGCACCCTGTCATCTTTCAGGGGTTTGGTAAGAAGACTACCGACCCAGCCAGAAACAAAGACATTATAAGCATCTAAGCTCTTGTACGCCTTCATTTGTGCGTTGGTTGCCCACGACGTTTGTAGCACAAGGTAGTTCACAATATCCGGATATTCAATCGGCGGTAATGAATCTAAATCCTCAATATAATCCGACGGCTTCAGCGTGTACGGGTCACGGCCGCACATTTGGACTTTTTCCTCTGAATCTTGCCTTTGCAGAGGATCCAGAGAGTCAACATACTTAGAAGTCGGAGTTGTAGTGCTGCTGTTGTTCGCTTTAGACGCCATTGTTGATTTGTATATCATCCAACATGGCGTCGCACACATACGTCACACAGTTTTGTCACGTGTTTGCACACTACCTATAGTAAAGAGTTTGTTTGTTTTTCTTTGTTCCTACGGTCTGTAAAGCGTCTTCAGAAATAATAAATTAGATTTTTAGAGTACTGACAGACAAGATGGAGCACTTTGAGCTCTACATTTAGATTTAAATTCATTTGAGAGGTAACGATTGAAGTTAGTCCAATATGTAATGACAGAAGCCTTTAAATGAGAATACATTCATAATTTATTCTGATAATCAGCTGACTTTGTTTCAGTAATTCTGTAGAAATATTATTATTTTTAAAATCAAGATTTAAACTAAAGGTAAAAATAAAAGTTTCACTTCCTGTCCGTTTGTTGGCCTTAATAAAGATAAACATTATCCCTTTAGTTTGCTCACCTTTCTTCTAGAAGCTTCTCCGCTGAACCAACTTTCACTCAAACTGAAAACTGAAAGCAGAGAAAAGAGAGAAAAATAAAAAGCTCCGCAGCTCCGCGTCTTCCCCGCGGCTGCCATCTTTGTTGTGACCAAGCGGTGCAGGTCACATGACCTCGTCCCTCATAAGTCAGCTGAGGAAAAACTTTATTAACAAAAAGAAAACAAACAATCACACCCTGAACCATAGGAAAACTTCAATGAAGAAAACACAACCAAATTAAATCAATCATTAATATATCAAAACAAATAACTTAAATGAATACAAATATATAAATAAATCAATATGAATAAATGAATAAAAACAAATTAATAACAAATATTAATATAAAATGAATAAACCAATCAGAACTGAGATGACATCACCCACAAGCAAGAAAATATAAACTGAAATCAGATATCATAATCAACGGATATTTAATGTAACAATTTATTCTGTTCATTATACATTTAGATTCAGACCTTCTAAATTATAAATGGTTGTTCAAAAATATATTAATGTTAGTTTAATGAAAACGGATTCATTTCAAAGTATTAGAGCAGTGTCATTTACTCCAGTACAAATGTGATGTACTACTTAATACTTGTAATGCAGAGGAAATATTTAACTTTACAGATTCAGATTAATACAAAATATAATCAATTAAGGTATAGATTAAACTCCCCGCAGCGTGTGTAGTAATTCTAATACAAGATATATTATTCTGCAGATCGTACTTGAAGTTTATTTGATGCTGAAACTGTTGTACTTTGACTTCAGTGACATTTAGACTTACTAACAGTATTTGTGGTGTTACTAGTTTAACTGCAGAAACACTTCCTGGTTTAAACAGAATTGTTTATTAAAAACTTTCTTTACTTGTAAATCACTTTTTAGACAAACTTGTGCTTCAACACAGAAGAAAACTATTTTGCCAAACTAAACATTACAAATAAAATAAGAACCAGGATTGAATATTAGTATGTACATGTGATTAATACTGGATATTAATTATTGATCAGCTGGAGTGAAGCAGCATTAAGCTCTGACAGCTGAACGAATGTAAAGAGTCATAAACAAAAACAAAACGGGTTTCTAACTTTAACTTTATTGAACGTTTAAAGTTTCAGTGAGTCGTCTGGTCCCCACACACACACACACACACACACACACACACACACACACACACACACACACGCAGACTCTGATGTTGATCATGTTTCTGGATCTACTCGGCTCCTGGTCCTCCCATCTGCTCGTCTTTGTCTTTCTTCTTGTGGCCGGAGACGATGTCATCGATACGCAGCAACAAGATGGCCGTCTGAACGACAGCGAGAGAGGGTTGTTATACAGATCATGTGACAAGACGCTCTCAGTATCAGTAACGTCAGTTTTCTGTTTTCTCACCTCGACGGCTGTCTTGTAGATTTGAGCTTTAACAGCCAGCGGCTCCCAGATGCCCAGATCGTTCATGTCAGACAGGCAGCCTGTCTCCCCATCCACACCCCAACTCACACAGTTCTCCTGAGTGTGTTTGGCCTGAAACAAAGATGGAAAAATTGGCATTATAAATAAAGTTAACATTAATAAAGTTAATGACAAAGTTTTGTCCTTCTAAATAAAGTTTACCCTCAGGGACGTGAGCACTCTGATGGTGGAGGCTCCACAGTTCTGGATCAGCGTGCGGGGGATGACCTCCAGGGCCGTGGCCACGGCGCGGTACGGCCACTGTTCGACGCCGGTGAGAGCGCGGGAACGTTCCATCAGACGCTTCGACACTGCCATCTCTATGGCGCCGCCGCCCGGCAACAGGAAGGGCTCCAGCAGCACGTTACGACACACCTGCATGGCGTCCTGCAGGTTCCTCTCCACCTCCTGAACAGTTCACAGAAACGAGTTAAAACTGAACTCCAGCGAAACCGTTCAACGCTTCGTCTCAATAAAGTTTCTGGTCAAAGTATTCAACCCTCAGAACCCCAAAACCCAGCGGCGAGGAACACGACAGCGATTCAGGATCGTTTACAGCACTAGTCCTTTAAAACATTAAAGTCTGAAAGCAGAGATTTGATTCAAAATAAATAATGAAGAAATTAAACTTAAGAAAAAGGACTTATGGCATGAGAGTTCACTTCCTGCCAGGAGCTGTTTCCATGGCGCTGCAGGACTTTTATTTTGAAGTAACATATGACAGGAAGCGGGTTCAGAGGGTGAAAGTGTTCTCACAGCGAGGATCTCCTTGCTGGCTCCTCTCAGCAGGATGGTGCAGGCCTTCGGGTCTTTGCACTCTGTGACGAAGGTGAAGTACTCGTCTCCGATCTTCTTCACCTCGAACAGCCCCGCCCCCGTGCCGATGTCTTCCTCGCGCAGCTCGTCGGTGCGGTTGGCGATACGAGCCCCACACGCCCTGAGAGAGAGCGAGAGAGACTGGTCACAGGCTGCTTCCTGAGGCTACCCACAGCTGATTGGCTGCTGCAGGGAGCTCGTTTACCTGGCGATGCGGTTGTTGTCGGTCTTCCTCACGCGGCGGATGGCGGTAATGTTCGCCTTCATCAGGTAGTGCTGAGCCAGATCTAAGTGAAGACGAGAAGCTTTTTATTCTCCAGCCAGTACTTTAACCACATGCATGTTCTTCTTCTGACTCGTTTTCTCTTGTGGTGCATTAAAACTGCAGAATGACATTAATCCTGGAATATAACTTTCATATTCTAGTTTCTTATTTTACGAAATGTAACTTTCATTGTTAGTATGAGATACACAGGATTACGACTTTATGGTTATTACTCTATTGTTTATAGTCGGAATGTAATACAGCTGTTCTCAGTGACAAGCTGCATTACATCAAACAACATGAAGCACTTCCTGTTTATTTCACAATAAGAGCGCCTACTTCCTTTCATTATGTAAACTCATACAGCTATATGTCACTACCTGATCATAATGCCAACAGTACGTTAATATAGACGTAGTCCAGATGCTCTGTGTGTACCTGAGACGCCCTTCTCTGTGAACAGCAGGTCTGGTTTCAGGCGGATGATGTCCTCACAGATCTGCTGGATGTATTCTTCCTCCATCTGCAGGATTCTAGCAAAGTCTTCCTCCTTACTGATCTCTATGTCCGTCTGAGACACACACACACACACACACACACACTTAAACTCCAGTGGTGGCCGCGGTCAAGACTTATTATCTCACCAAGTATTCGGCCGAAGTACATAGTTGGTGTTTGTTAAAAAACTCAAGCGTTCAGGAAGTCGTTAAATAAAATACAGAGAATACGGAGCAGCTGTAATAATAATAAATAAGATTTATATATTAGATATTTATATCTTCACCACATTTAATGTTTTATAAACAAGCAAAACTATCGGTTGTGTTTCTACAAAAATGGACAAATTATTTAACATGTAAACGGCAAAACATTAATATTCAAGTGTTTAAGGATTCCAGCACACTGTGTGTGTGTGTGTGTGTGTGTGTGTGTGTGTGTTACCTGGCTCTCTCCCTTCTTGTACTCCAGGGAACAGTCCAGCAGGATGATTCGCGGCTCTTTGATCATGCGTCTCATCCTCGGGTGCGTCACGTCTTTGTTCACCATCACGCCTCTCAGCACGCACGAGTCCTCGATGAACCCACCGGGAACCTGAACGCACCACAGGAAGTGTCAAAGGACCCGTCAAGAGCGTGCGGGAGTCGGACAGGAAGTCGCTACGTACCTTCTCCACTTTGGCGTACTTCTTGATGTCGATCTCTTTGCGTCCGTTGTCTTCGAGCTCCACGGTGCGGACGGCGTCCAGAGCGATGACACACGCCATCTCAGACCAGCGGCTCAGAGCCTTGGTGTTGATGGCAGAGTGGACGATCTTCAGCATCATGGAGCGGTCTGATGTGTCCACGGGGGTGCTGAGGACACGAGGGGGGGTGAACATCTCAAAGAAAACAACTGTAAAAGCTGGTGCAGCAGTGGTGCATCATGGGAGTCCTTCCTGCTGCTCTTTCAAAGTAAAAGCCTAGTGTTGTACCTGATCTCCTTCAGAGTGTCCAGGATGTCGTCCAGAGCCTGTCTGTAGGCGGCGATGACGACCGTCGGGTGCATCTGCTGCTCCAGAAACTGCTCCGCTACAGACAGCATCTCCCCGGCTACACACACACACATTTTATAAAGAGGTTGTTAGAGTCAGTCGTTTCGTGTATAAAGCCAAAATAATACTGTTACTTAGTGCAACCTCTGTAGTCAGTCTTTCCCTACCATTGTCTTGGCGCTGCGCCCCGCTAACGGAGCCCAGCCTGTAATTCAAGGTGCTTTTTTTCTCGAATTAATAAATATTATTTTTATTCACATTGACGGGTCTCTTTTTAAATAAACTAAACGCTGATACTATTTATCTCATTTATGTGCACGTTTCAGTTGCTTTGCATATTTACATTCTCTGCTCCGCTTCCAAACCCACGTGTGCGCACACCTACAGTCAGAGACAGAGCGGAGGAAAGCTAAGGAGAACTTATCTGCGCCACGCACGGACCTGATCCAGCCCAGGCAGCACGCCCCAGAGCGTGAAACACTGAAACACTGAATTACAAACCTTGTGTACAGTTAAATGCAACAGGCCGAATTGTTTCAAAATCCCACGGCACACCGTTTGGGAACCACTGCTGGAGACGATGTAAGGTCACGATGTCTACGAGCCGCCTGATCTCTTTAGAGAAGGTTCTTAGTTCTCGTGTTCTTCACGTTTAGACTCGTTCGTCTCAGACGCCTTAAACCAAGAGTGTCAAACTCATCTTAGTTCAGGGGCCACATGCAGCACAACGTTATCTCAGGTGGGCCGGCCCAGTAACGTCACAGCACGATAACCACAACTCCACATGTTCCCTTCGTTTTAGTGAAAGAACGTTCATTCTGAAAATCTTTTTTACTAAACATTATGAACAACCTGAAATTTCTTAAGAAAAGAAGCAATGTCAACAATATTATCAGTTTATCATTTACACACGTGTTACAACGCGCTGATCACAGTGAAGCTGCGAAACATTTAGTCACAGGCATCTGGAACACATTTATGATCAAAACAACTCCTTTTTTCAATTTGCAAAGTCGGAGTGGACCCTTTGGCGGGCTGGTTTTGGCCCCCGGGCCGCATGTTTGACACCCCTCACTCAGTTTTTCGTAAGAGAAGTCTTTAAATTGAACCGAGGAGCTGGGACGAAAGTTTACAGAAGACTATTAATGATTCTAAAGAAGTGTAGTTCTATGATTAAGGAGTCTGTTAATTACACGCTGGTGGAGGCTTCATGTTCCTCCACAATAAGAACAAACTGACCCAGGATGATGACGGACGTGGTCCCGTCTCCCACCTCTTCGTCCTGCGTGCGGCTGATCTCGATCATCGACTTGGCGGCAGGATGCTGAACCTGGATCTGTTAACATGGAGACAGGGAGGGGGGGGTTATTTATAATGTTTCTTTATTATTTATGTTTTTTTTTATTATTTATAATGTTTCTTTATCATTTATAATGTTTCTTTATCATTTATAATGTTTCTTTATTATTTATAATATTTCTTTATTATTTATAATGTTTCTTTATCATTTATAATGTTTCTTTATTTATAATGTTTCTTTATTATTTATGTTTAATTTCTTCATTATTTATAATGTTTCTTTATTATTTATGTTTAATTTCTTCATTATTTATAATGTTTCTTTATTATTTATAATGTTTCTTTATCATTTATAATGTTTCTTTATTATTTGTTTAATTTCTTCATTATTTATAATGTTTCTTTATTATTTATGTTTCTTTATCATTTATAATGTTTCTTTATTATTTGTTTAATTTCTTCATTATTTATAATGTTTCTTTATTATTTATAATGTTTCTTTATCATTTATAATGTTTCTTTATTTATAATGTTTCTTTATTATTTATGTTTAATTTCTTCATTATTTATAATGTTTCTTTATTATTTATGTTTAATTTCTTCATTATTTATAATGTTTCTTTATTATTTATGTTTCTTTATCATTTATAATGTTTCTTTATTTGTTTAATTTCTTCATTATTTATGTTTCTTTATTATTTATGTTTAATTTCTTCATTATTTATAATGTTTCTTTATTATTTATAATGTTTCTTTATCATTTATAATGTTTCTTTATTATTTATAATGTTTCTTTATCATTTATAATGTTTCTTTATTATTTATGTTTAATTTCTTCATTATTTATAATGTTTCTTTATTATTTATGTTTAATTTCTTCATTATTTATAATGTTTCTTTATTATTTATGTTTAATTTCTTCATTATTTATAATGTTTCTTTATTATTTATAATGTTCCTTTATCATTTATAATGTTTCTTTATTATTTAAGTTTAATTTCTTCATTATTTATAATGTTTCTTTATTATTTATGTTTAATTTCTTCATTATTTATAATGTTTCTTTATTTATAATGTTTGTAATCTGTGCTCGACTTGCCGTCAATGATCCAGTGTAAATAAAGTTTGAAATTGTATTTATGTCCTCACCTCTCTGAGGATGGCGTTTCCATCGTTGGTCATCACGATTCCTCCCATCGGGTCGAGCAACATCTATACACACACACACACACACACACTTAATAAATTCATAATGGATTGTTTCAGTAACTTCTTTACATTTATGAGAATAAATATATTTAAACCAAATGATTCATCAATAAATGAAATCAGCAGATGTTTAAATAAAATGTACTTTTGAGAAACTTAACTATAATCGTTAACTGAAGTTTGTCAGTCGTTTCTGTATAATTTATTTATATTTTATACACGTTTTCTAGATTAATGGTTTAGTATATAAAAGATATACAATACAAGATACAATTAAAGATTAATCTATCGTCAGTAATTTAGTGTCGATCGACGGCTCGTTGCAGTTTAACTCATTAAACATTAATAAATGTTTCTTAAGCTGCAGTCTGACCTTCATCATGGCCCGCGGGCCGAGGCAGGTCCGGATCACATCTGCGATGGTCTGAAACACACACACACACACACAGTTTTTATACTGAACGTACCTCCTCTCAATATTTGCTCTTGCGCACTCAAACCTCAAAGCAAATTCCTTCTTTGTGAAAACTTTGTTAAATAAACAATTTCATTTTGAAAATATATTTTGCAAATATAAAAAGATCTGCAAACAAACTACATTTCGGAGAATAAATTAAAAACATTTACTACTTTTTTTGGATCTAAATTCTACTTTTTCCGATTTGCATTTAAAAACTAAGTTTTGAGACAAACGTTCGAACGAAAATCCACTCGCATGTTTTCAGATAGCACGTGATCGTCATTCATGCAGTTCAAAGTAAGAGCATGAAGTCTAAATCATCAGTTCATTTACATGTTGACACAAAGAACATGACAAGAGACCGGCTGCTTTAGTCTCCCGTTATAAATGATGCGAGTAATCCAGGAAGATTTCTGTGAAGCGCGTATCGAGGCTAGTGTTGATGACGCATGTCTGGGAACATTTTGAGCTGATCTCTCCTACTAAGGTGTGCACATAGTAATCAGAACCAGCGTAATATACTGTAAATAAATGTGGCAACACAGCGTATCCTTGTTCTAATGTCTTTCTTCTTATTTCTGGTATTTTAAAAAGGTGAAGTGTCCGTTGAACTTGGATACAACAACAACACCTCGTCTGTGCTGAGGCATTAGAGCCCTGCATGAAAAAAATAAAGAAATAAAATGTTGTCCCTAGTAGCACATTCACATCCCTCTCCCCTATTTGTTTCCACTTTCCCTTTTGACCCCGCATCAATAAGTTCATCATTTATGTATCGGCATCACAAACATCATGATTCATTTATTCAATTCAAAGCTTCGCACCCCAAAGCCATGGCGTCATTACGTTTTATATTTAGTGTCCACTTGATGGCGCAGGAGAGCAGATGAGTGAACTGCTTCATGAAGTTTCATCTCGCCATCACTTGCTAGCAGCTAACGTTAGCTTAGCAATATTAGCAGTAACCAAACCTGTTCTCACCATCACTAATTATAACCAGATCAAATATATCAGCTTCTTATCAATAATTAGTTTTATACGTTTATATGGATTAATCATCGGGCTCAGAAGAACATTGTGTCTTCATCTTAAATCTGTTCTTTCGTGCAGATGGAAATGTTTCCGTTGTAATCTCACAGTAAACCGAGCATCGACAAATTAAAGTAGAGAAACCGACCTTAGCAGCGCTGATGTTTCCGGTCTGGACTTTACGGCCCGACTCTCTCTTTATGTTCTGGTCTGCAGAGAAAACAGGAAGTTAACTCACATTTATACCATAAAACATTAAGAACACACAATAAAACATTTCACCATAACTACCGTAATTTCCGGACTATAAGCCGCGACTTTTTCCCCATTTTGCGACCCTGCGGCTTATATAACGGTGCGGCTTATCTATGGATTTTTACAGCTAACGGCCACTAGGGGAATTCCTAAATCTATGGATTTTACAGGTTACAGTCCACCGGATGCAGGGAAAGAGCGCGCAAAAGTAGCGAGTGGTACGAGAGACAGACGGACATTACGAGAGCGAGGCAGTGTGTGAGACACCCTCATTATGGAAAATTTTTTTCGAGGAGTCTTATTTTGTTAAATATGCTTTTATGTTGATACTCCTGAAACCGGCACTTTCTGGGGGTTCGCGCCACTTTTTCGGGAGACGGAAAGAAGGATACGCTGAAGAGAGGGGTGCATGTCCAAAAACCCCGACTGTGGAGTTACCGTATGATGATGACTTTCTTGTGTTTCTTCTGTTTCAACGGTAATTTATGGACAAATTAAGGAAAACACCAACGGTCAGAGACAATAAATGCTGATTGAACAGGCAGATGTTCTCCATCGTTATTTCCTGGTTCTTCGCAACACAACGCAGAGTCGATCGTGGTGTCAGCTACAGACCGGCTACATACACAGTCAATTTAGCGTCTGCGGCTTATAGCCCAGTGCGGCTTATATATGTACAAATTAGTCAATTTAGCGTCTGCGGCTTATAGTCAGGTGCGGCTTATAGTCCGAAAATTACGGTAGTCCAAACTTCACTTATATTTAATATTTATATTTAAACATCAGCTGGATATTAAAGTTTCATCAGTCTGCTAAAATACAACACATTCTTTTTTAAATTAAAAAAGTAATATGGAACAAATTGAACGTGAACACAAAAGGCATCAATTGAAAAAGAAAAGAATAATTTTAAAGTTTTCTTTGCTGCTTTTCTGTTTTACATTAAAGTGACAGAACAAGACATTTAAAGGACATTTTTATATCCCAAAATGAGACGCAGCATTTAAAACACAACAAAGACATGATTCACGATAACAGTAACAGCTCAATAACTAACACACATATATATATATATATATATATATAATGAGGGTAGGAAGATGTTTCTCTGGTGTCAAACACTTTGTGCTAAATGTTTTAGTGAAGACACAAGTCTGTTCGTTTACAAAGAAATGAAAGAAAGTGTCGGCCGGAGAAGGGTTTGTAAAACTCTGATGGAGAAATAATGAGATCCTCACAATACCTTTAGTAGTTTGTATGTAGGTAGTTTAGCAGCTAAAGGTTTAACGGCTGCAGTCATTAAGTGAAATAAAATGTTGTACCTCTTCTGGCTCTGCAGAGTGTCAGCTGATGTTTGAATAAAAATGTTAAATATTTTAATGTCTCTACTCTGAAAAAACAGTTTGAAACAGTTATTTAGATTTAAAATATTTTTCACGTGAAAGACGTATAATTAAATTATAATTGAATGTGTGCTCATAAAAAACAAAGAGTAATGCAGGACTTTAAAACATATACACATATATATATATACATATATATATATATATATACATATATATATAAGACAAGAGAGAGAGAGAGACACAGAGAGAGAGAAGAGAGAGAGAGAGAGAGAGAGAGAGAGAGAGAGAGAGAGAGAGAGAGAGACACAGACAGAGAGAGACAGAGAGAGGAGGGGGGGAGAGAGAAGAGAGAGAGAGAGAGACACACAGACAGAGAGAGAGACAGAGAGAGAGAGAGAGAGAGAGAGAGAGAGAGAGAGAGAGACACACAGACAGAGAGAGACAGAGAGAGAGAGAGAGAGAGAGAGAGAGAAGACACAGACAGAGACACAGAGGAGAGAGAGAGAAACAGACAGAGACGAGAGAAGAGAGAGAGAGAGAGACAGACAGACAGACAGACAGACAAGAGAGAGAGAGGAGAGAGAGAGAGACAGACAGACAGAGATAGAGACGACAGAGAGATACATACAATATAGATATATACATATATATATACATACATATATACATATATATATACATACATATATATATATATATACATACATATATATACATATACATACATACATACATACATATATATATATATATATATATATATATATATATATACATACATACATATATATATATATATATAGTGATGGTCCCTCAGTGAGGGTGTGGCTGCATCAACAAAAGATTTAAACTGTGTCCGCTAGCTTTAGCACTGTTAGCACTGTTAGCACTGTTAGCTCACATTAGCGTCTCAGACTGTTCTTGTCTAACAGAACCTGCAGTCACATCCAGCTTGGTTATAACTATGAATTAAAAACATTGAAGCTACAATGCTAAAGGTTTAGCATAGCATAAAATACACTGATGCTGTATGACGGCGCATTATCCAGAAAGCAAAAGCCCACTAGTCTATTTAGAGTAGTTCACAGAAGATCGCTTAAAGTTAAATATCACCCGAATCGTTAAGTAATTCGTCACATAAAGCCATACGTTATAATTAATACGTTATCTGTTAAAAATAGCAATTTGTTAACGGAGTTTGGAACGTAGCAAGGCCGGCAGTTACTGAACTCCAATTCCAAAGTGCGTATTTTAGGAGCAACGGGGATGGTTTTCGGGAAAACGGGCCGTCAGACTCCGGGCTTTCGGTCAAATGGGGCATTTTTCTAACTCTCGGCGGTTCGGAATAATAATGATATTGAATACGGGCCGTTCCCCAGTGATGCTAACACAATCGGGGATTAGTTGTTAGCTCGTTGATGCTAACAGTTAGCCTGGTTAGCGCACCACAGTGGGAGGAAGCACATGCTCCGTAGCAGGTTAGCAACCGGTGTCCGCTTTGTGTCGCAGCCGGGGAGCTCTGACGGTTAACGGCTGCAAATCAGAGACATTAACGGCAAAAAGCAGCCTCTATGTTGAAGTACAAAGTTTAAAGTTGAAGTTAAAATATTTTTCGGGTACTTACTGAGTACTAAAACCTGCTGGCCCATCATTTTGACAGCGTGCAGGAAAGCTTCAGCCTGGAAGGTTCTAGGAGGCACGAGGAGAGGGAGGGCTCAACCCGCAGGGGCGGGAAAACAACCATAACCCTGACCAATCAGCTGAGATAATCAATGTGATTGACAGGGTTGTCCACCAATTGGGTCAATGAGTTGACAGAGTTAAAGCGGTCAGTGGAAACAGATGCTCTGCCTTTTATGGTGAAAACCAACCGACTCCATTACTTCATGATTCTATAATTTATTTTAATAATAACTTTTCTTGAACAATACATAGTTTTATTACAGGTTTTTAAACGTGATGGTTTAAAGAAAAAGCTTAGATATATTTGTTTATGGGTAATATAAGATGGTGCTTATTGTGTATAACATTTATTTTAAACATTGATGTATTTTAAGTTTCTGTTTTTTTGTGTCAGTTATCTTGTAACCACCCTTGTTTTGAACGTTACATGTTTTATTTTTCTAAGTTTCTCTCCCTCTTTGTGCTAAGCTAACAGTTTACCTCTGATTCCACTCGTTGTGCTAAGCTAAGCTAATGTGGTGTTAAATCAGTCAAATCAAATCAAATCAAATTTATTTGTATAGCCCAATATCACAAATTATACATTTGTCTCAGTGTGCTTTACAGACTGTACAGGTTACGACATCCTCTGTCCTTAGACCCTCTGTCCTTAGACCCTCTGTCCTTAGACCCTCGCATCGCACAAGGAAAAACTTCCTAAAAGAAACCCCATAATTAAAGGGGAAACATGGAAGAAACCTCAGGGAGAGCAACTGAGGAGGGATCCCTCTCCCAGGATGGACAGACGTGCAATAGATGTCGTGTGTACAGGATAAACAACATAGTACAAATACAACATTTGACAGAAATTATGTTGTGTTGGAAATAAAAGAAATAGAAAGTTTGGATGAATCCAGGAAAATGTCAATAAGGCTTCCCGCTGTCCAGCAGGACCAGGTCAGCAGGCGCAGCCACGATTCATGATCCTGACGTAAACTTTATCAGTGGCAACCTGCCACATGAGAGACAGACACTCCGGGGATGATGCCCCGGATGATGAGTTAGTAACATACATTTACATAAATGCATACAGATAGAGAGGGAGAAGAAGAGAGGGAGGGGAGGAGAGAGGAAGAGAAGGAGGAGAGCAGGGAGGTGTCCCCCGGCAGTCTAAGTCTATAGCAGCATAACTAGGGGCTGATCCAGGGCAAACCTGAGCCAGCCCTAACTATAAGCTTTATCAAAAAGGAAAGTCTTTAGCCTACTCTTAAATGTGGAGAGGGTGTCTGCCTCCCGAACATAAACTGGAAGCTGGTTCCACTGGAGAGGAGCTTGATAGCTGAAGGCTCTGGCTCCCATTGTACTCTTAGAGACTCTAGGAACCACAAGTAACCCTGCAGTCTGGGAGCGCAATGCTCTAGTTAGTTTATAAGGTACTATGAGATCTTTAAGATATGCTGGAGCCTGACCATTAATTGATTTGTAAGTCAGGAGAAGGATTTTGAATTCTATTCTGTATTTTACCGGGAGCCAGTGCAGAGCAGCTAATACAGGAGTAATATGATCCCGTTTCCTTGTTCTTGTCAATACACGTGCCGCTGCATTTTGGATCAACTGAAGAGTCTTAAGCGACTTTTTGGGACAACCTAATAACAATGAGTTGCAGTAATCCAGCCTTGAAGTAACAAATGCATGGACTAGTTTTTCTGCATCATTTTGAGACATGATGTTATGTTTGCAATGTTACGTAGATGAAAGAAGGCAGTCCTTGAGATTTGTTTTATGTGGGAGTTAAACGACAGATCTTGATCAAAGATGAAGCCAAGATTCCTTACAGTGGTGCTGGAGGCCAAGTTAATGCCATCCAGAGCTTCTATGTCATTAGAAAATGCATTTCGGAGGCGTTTAGGGCCAAGTATAATAACTTCAGTTTTGTCTGTTTAACATCAAAAAGTTGCAGAACATCCAAGTTTTTATGTCCTTAAGGCTTGAAGTTTAGCCAATTGATTGGTTTCGTCTGGTTTAATTGATAGATATAATTGAGTATCATCCGCATAACAATGAAAGTTTATAGCGTGGTTCCTTATAATATTGCCCAAAGGAAGCATATATAAGGTGAATAGAATCGGTCCAAGTACAGAACCCTGCGGAACTCCAAGACTGGCTTTGGCTGTCATGGAGGATTTATCGTTAACAAGTACAAATTGAGATCGCTCAGATAAATAGGACTTGAACCAGCTTAGTGCGGTTCCTTTTATGCCAACACAATGTTCCAGTCTCTGTAGTAGAATGTCCTGATCAACAGTGTCGAAAGCAGCACTGAGGTCTAACAAGACAAGAACAGAGACAAGTCCTTTGTCTGATGCCAATAGAAGGTCATTGGTAACTTTCACCAGTGCCGTCTCTGTGCTATGATGAACTCTAAATCCAGATTGAAAAACCTCAGTCAGTAAACCGACACTGTTGGATATCAGTCAGTTTTATTAAACACTTCTAAAATAAGGCTCAGAATAGATTTTTGCATCAGTAAACTTTCATCAGTTTGTCACTAAATGTACAAAAAAAGCTCTGCTAATGTTCAAATGAATAAAAGATTTGTCGTCCAGTTTCCACAGATGATGAAATCAATAAATACGTTTGCATAAAATAAATATCAATAAAAAAACAGTGCGTGAAATTGACAGTAGCTGTGAACTAGCGAACGCGTAGTGACAGGAAGTGTCATTTTCAAAAGAAATTATAGAATAAAATAAAATCAGATTTTGTGATGTCACATGATTTGAAAATGTGTGAAAATGCCTCGTTAATTCTCGTGTCGTTAAGATCTGTCGATTAAAGGACACACTACAGGTGAACAGGGTAAAAACTGTAACTAACAGATATCAGCATGAAGCTTCCCCACTTCATGACTCACATCAACACAGTTTATATTACAAGTGTTCATGTTTAAATCTGTACATGAGGCGTTATGTAATGTAGCTGTTGTGAGTTTAAATCTACACACACACTCTGATGTGATTCTGATGTTTTCTTTAAGTCTGACAGAAGACGAGTTCTGAAAGCAGAACAGCCCAAACTTTCAAAACTGACCAATGCATGAAGAAATGTAGATTACAGTCTTGCCTTAATTAAAAAAAAGCAAATATCATGGGGTTAACCCTAACCCAGAGGAGTGCCAATACAAATAATACATCTGTAAAAGAAAGTAAACAAAATAATACATTTAAAAAAATGTCTCAACACAAACAAATAATAAACACTTTTAAATGTTTTTACATACGAGCATTTTGGAAATAATAAAACATTCCAGGTCATTCAGCAGACGCTGTTATCCAGACAGTGAACCCATCACCAGCCAACATTGAAGAATCAGAAACAAGTTTAATTTTAAGTTGAGATCAAATCTGTGCAGACATGAGTCCACCGAGGCTAAAAGACTAATGTAAAGGATTGTTGCATAACAATGTTTGTTTAACTCTATAATATTCATTGTGCTCTATTCACTACATTTCCCAGAATGCCTTTCAACATTCTCCAAAAACAAGTGACCAAGCCCCCTTAGTCCAAACACGTATCCAAATATAAAATAAATAAATAACAAATAATACAAATAGAAACAAAATGAATCAGCAGGCAGACTGGTGATGTCATGATGACGGGAGAATCTGATTGGAAGGTCTCAGGTTTATTAGGGCAGTGAGTATGTTGTCATGGAGACCAGCTGTAATCCGACGTGATTGGTAGATGAAGACGTGTCAGAGTTCGACCTTCGGGCCGCCGATCAGCAGCCGGTGACTCGCCTCACTTTTCAGAAACTTCAGGAAGTCTCTGAGCTCTCGACCCCCCTGAGGACACAAAAATAATATATACTGTATATATATAATATTTATATATAATATGAGCAAATGAGTCATTCTCTCATTAAATATGTGATGTTTAAATATGTAAATTAGTCATTATGTTATTAAATATGTGCTGATGTCTGGATGAAGCAGGTTCAAAGTGTTTCATGTTGTTCACATGTCAAAGGTTTGTACAGATTCTGGATCTGTCTTTGTATCACTCCATAAATCACTAAATCCTGTCAACACACAGAACTCTGTGCATCTCCTGCATGTAGTGAGTGTAGCGTGTATAACAGGAGCTGTGAGTGACATGTGAACAAAGCCCTCTGTACAAAGCTTCAGAATATAGAGAGGAATGAAAGTACACACTTAATAACTGTGCGCCCTGTACCTCCACAGACTCATTAGAACGGTTACAGCCGGCCTGAGGCTCGTGTGAGGAGGGAACAATGATACGAGGCGGCAGGAAGTGACTAACGACAGGATGATGTTTTTGCGTTTACCTCGTATCTGATTGGCTCGTCCTTTTTACCCGCTGGAGCAAAATAAATGGTGGGAAACCTGCAGAGAACAAAGACAACAATCCTGCTTCAGTCCAGATTAGTGGAGATTATTTATTATATTTCACTGAACCAGGAAACAAATGGCTTCTTTATTATTTGTGTAATAGCACGAAAACTTTATTCATGTTCATTCATCTGTTGTTTCTTTGAAAAGTTTAGTTTTGATTACATGTGGACATGTCTTTATTTAAAATCAGCGCCCTGCAGACAGACACACTAACAGTTTCATAAAGTACCCGTCTCACCCCTGGACGTCGTATCCCAGCGGGACGTCGTTATCAGCCGCGTTCATTTTAGCAATGACGACGTTTGGATCAGAGGAGAGCTGACGGACAGACACAAGATTTACACACAAGTCTTATTATTATATGTATTAATATATATACAGTCTGCACATATATATACTTATACACACACATGAATACTATATGGACGAAGAAAATATGACTAAAACTAAATAAATAATAATATACTTTTGAAGATGAGAACTGAAATGTTTTACATTTTTCATCAACAAATAATAATCAGTGATAATGTGATAAATGTTTTAATATATAAGCTTGCTGGGTGTTTGTACCGTGTCAGCCAGCTCTCGGTACACCGGCTCCAGCTTCTTGCAGTGCGGACAGGAGCGAGAGTAAAACTGGATCAGGACGTCTTTGCTCGGATCGTTGACCAGCTCGTCAAAAGACTCAGCAACGACCGTCTGCAGCACAGCAGAGTTTAATAAATAATAAAATACTTTGTCTTACTTAAAGAAACTTACTTAAAGGTATTCTCTCTTCCCATTGACTCACACCCTCTCTCTTCCCATTGGCTCACATTCTCTCTCTCTTCCCATTGGCTCACATCCTCTCTCTCTTCCCATTAGCTCACATGCTCTCTCTCTTCCCATTGGCTCACATCCTCTCTCTCTTCCCATTGGCTCACATGCTCTCTCTCTTCCCATTGGCTCACATCCTCTCTCTCTTCCCATTGACTCACATCCTCTCTCTCTTCCTATTGGCTGACTGAGCATAACGCTCTCACCTTCACAGCAGCAGAGTTCCTCTCAGGTACAGGTTCAGACTTGATGTAACGTTTGAGTCGACCTGCAAAGTAGTCAGTCAGAAATCTCTCCAAGGACTGCCCATCCCTCCTGACACACACACACACACACACACACACACACACACACACACACACACACACACACACACACACACACACACACACACACACATTAATCAACAGCATCATGTAAGGTGTTGTGACTGTAACCTGATTGGTTCAACATGTGTGAGGTCATAAAAGTTTAGCCTGGTTCGGCCCAGTTACGTACGTGAACTCCTCTCTCATGGTGTACTTGTGGCCCAGTTTGGTCCGGATTGTGATGAAGGGCAGATCTCCGCCATCTGATGTTCCCAGGCCGAAGTCCTCCTCCAGCTCAGACAGGAAGTCCTTCTTATTGGCTACTGAGAATGTCAGGCCATGCCCGGAAAATTTAGACATCATCTTCATCACCCTGGCAACGAGAGACATGGCGTGGGGCTTAACAACAAAAACTTTACGAGGAAACAAGGTGGTTGAATGTGTGTTTACCTGTGTAAGTGTTTACCTTTATAAGTGTTTACCTGTATAAGTGTTTACCTGTATAAGTGTTTACCTGGATTAATTTTTACCTTTATAAGTGTTTACCTGTTCCTCCAGTAGTTGGACCCTTGGGTATTGTGATGGTAGTCCAGGTCGTAGTACGCTGTCAGCAGGTCACGAACTCTCAGACGGTCTCTGTTGTCCGCCGTCATGTGAGGACACAGACCATAGCTGCAGACAGACAGGTAAAGAGAAACAGACAGGTAGGTCCTCTGAAGTTCCTCTGAAGTATTGAAGTGAATGAATAAACGTTTAAAGAAGTTTTACCCTTAATTAACACTTCGTTATTAAATATGATCAACCTGTCTCTATTATCTGGCTACGTACCACAATCCTTTAAAGTAGCTGTAATAAAACCACTTCTTAAAAAGCCTGGTCTTGATCCAGAGGTTTTAGCCAACTATAGGCCGATATCTAACCTTCCCTTTCTCGCTAAAATCCTTGAGAAAGCAGTCGCAAAACAGTTGTGTGACTTTTTACATAATAATAATTTATTTGAGGTTTTTCAATCTGGATTTAGAGTTCATCATAGCACAGAGACGGCAGTGGTGAAAGTTACCAATGACCTTCTATTGACATCAGACAAAGGACTTGTCTCTGTTCTTGTCTTGTTAGACCTCAGTGCTGCTTTCGACACTGTTGATCAGGACATTCTACTACAGAGACTGGAACATTGTGTTGGCATAAAAGGAACTGCTGTCCCTGTCCCGCTCCACAGACTGCTGTCCCTGTCCCGCTTCAC
Organism: Cottoperca gobio; assembly: GCF_900634415.1. NCBI lineage: Eukaryota > Metazoa > Chordata > Actinopteri > Perciformes > Bovichtidae > Cottoperca > Cottoperca gobio. The sequence goes on along the minus strand of NW_021166793.1, from coordinate 9,241 downwards.
AGACTGCTGTCCCTATCCCGCTCCATAGACTGCTGTCTCTGTCCCGCTCTACAGACTGCTGTCCCTGTCCCGCTCCACAGACAGCTGTCTCCGTCCCGCTCCACAGACTGCTGTCCCCGTCCTGCTCCACAGACTGCTGTGTCTGTCCTGCTCCACAGACTGCTGTCTCTGTCTTCTCTGTCCCGCTCCACAGACTGCTGTGTCTGTCCTGCTCCACAGACTGCTGTCTCTGTCTTCTCTGTCCCGCTCCACAGACTGCTGTGTCTGTCCTGCTCCACAGACTGCTGTCTCTGTCTTCTCTGTCCCGCTCCACGGACAACTGTCTCTGTCCCGCTCCACAGACTGCTGTCCCGCTCCATAGACTGCTGTCTCTGTTCTGCTCCACAGACTACCTTCGCCGTCCCGCTCCACAGACAGCTGTCCCCGTCCCGCTCCACAGACAGCTGTCTCCGTCCCGCTCCACAGACTGCTGTCCCCGTCCTGATCCACAGACTTCTGTGTCTGTCCTGCTCCACAGACTGCTGTCTCTGTCTTCTCTGTCCCGCTCCACAGACTGCTGTCTCTGTCCTGCTCCACAGACTGCTGTCTGTCTTCTCTGTCCCGCTCCACAGACAACTGTCTCTGTCCCGCTCCACAGACTGCTGTCCCGCTCCATAGACTGCTGTCTCTGTTCTGCTCCACAGACTACCTTCGCCGTCCCGCTCCACAGACAGCTGTCTCTGTCTCGCTCCACAGACAGCTGTCCCGCTCCACAGACAACTGTCCCTGTCCCGCTCCACAGACTGCTGTCTCTGTCCCGCTCCACAGACAGCTGTCCCTGTCCTGGTCCACAGACTGCTGTCTCTGTCCTGCTCCACAGACAGCTGTCCCTGTCCTGGTCCACAGACTGCTGTCCCTGTCTCGCTCCACAGACTGCTGTCCCTGTCCCGCTCCACAGACAGCTGTCCCTGTCTCGCTCCACAGACTGCTGTCCCTGTCCCGCTCCACAGACAGCTGTCCCTGTCCTGCTCTACAGACTGCTGTCTCTGTCTTCTCTGTCCCGCTCCACAGACTGCTGTCTCTGTCTTCTCTGTCCCGCTCCACAGACAGCTGTCTCTGTCTCGCTCCACAGACAGCTGTCCCGCTCCAGACAACTGTCCCTGTCCCGCTCCACAGACTGCTGTCCCTGTCACGCTCCACAGACTGCTGTCCCTGTCCCGCTCCACAGACTGCTGTCTCTGTCCCGCTCCACAGACAGCTGTCCCTGTCCTGGTCCACAGACTGCTGTCCCTGTCTCGCTCCACAGACTGCTGTCCCTGTCCCACTCCACAGACAGCTGTCCCTGTCCTGCTCTACAGACTACTGTCCCTGTCCCGCTCCACAGACTGCTGTCCCTGTCCCGCTCCACAGACTGCTGTCCCTGTCCCGCTCCACAGACTGCTGTCCCTGTCCCGCTCCATAGACTGCTGTCTCTGTCCCGCTCCACAGGCAGCTGTCCCCGTCCCGCTCCACAGACAGCTGTCCCGCTCCATAGACTGCTGTCTCTGTTCTGCTCCACAGACTACCTTCCCCGTCCTGCTCCACAGACTGCTGTCCCTGTCACGCTCCACAGACTGCTGTCCCTGTCCCGCTCCACAGACTGCTGTCTCTGTCCCGCTCCACAGACAGCTGTCCCTGTCCTGGTCCACAGACTGCTGTCCCTGTCTCGCTCCACAGACTGCTGTCCCTGTCCCACTCCACAGACAGCTGTCCCTGTCCTGCTCTACAGACTACTGTCCCTGTCCCGCTCCACAGACTGCTGTCCCTGTCCCGCTCCACAGACTGCTGTCCCTGTCCCGCTCCACAGACTGCTGTCCCTGTCCCGCTCCATAGACTGCTGTCTCTGTCCCGCTCCACAGGCAGCTGTCCCCGTCCCGCTCCACAGACAGCTGTCCCGCTCCATAGACTGCTGTCTCTGTTCTGCTCCACAGACTACCTTCCCCGTCCTGCTCCACAGACAGCTGTCTCTGTCCTGCTCCACAGACAGCTGTCTCTGTCCCGCTCCACAGACTGCTGTCCCTGTCCCGCTCCACAGACTGCTGTCCCTGTCCCGCTCCACAGACTGCTGTCCCTGTCCTGCTCCACAGACTTCTGTCCCTGTCCTGCTCCACAGACAGCTGTCCCCGTCCTGCTCCACAGACTGCTGTCCCTGTCCTGCTCCACAGACTTCTGTCCCTGTCCTGCTCCACAGACTGCTGTCCACCGGCTCAATAACTCTTTTGTCCCCCTGGCCATAAGACTGTACAACTCCTCTCAGTGATGGCAGGGGGATTCCAACTTTTGTAATTATTTATAACAGTCTGTATTTTTACATTTGTATTTATAATGTACAGCCTTTATCGCTTATTTAAAATGTTATATTTTACAGAGGGTGTAAGGACAGAGGGTCTAAAGACAGAGGTGTCGTAACCTGTACAGTCTGTAAAGCACACTGAGACAAATGTATAATTTGTGATATTGGGCTATATAAATAAATTTGATTTGAATGAGAGAGTCTTACATGTTATCTCCGATGAAGCGTCTGAGGGATCCGATGGTCAGGTAATCTTTAAAGACCAGGACGCTGTCCTCAAACTTATTGGCAAGTCTGGGCGGTCTGAACAACAACACACTCCTGAAAATATATAACCTTAAGTCACAAATATTCATACATGAAGTAACGCATCATGAGTAACGCATCATAAAGTAACGAATCATGAGTAACGCATCATAAAGTAACGCATCATAAAGTAACACATCATAAAGTAACGCATCATAAAGTAACGAATCATGAGTAACGCATCATAAAGTAACACATCATAAAGTAACGCATCATAAAGTAACACATAAAGTAACGCATCATAAAGTAACACATCATAAAGTAACACATCATAAAGTAACGAATTATGAGTAACGCATCATAAAGTAACGCATCATAAAGTAACGCATCATAAAGTAACGCATCATAAAGTAACGAATCATGAGTAACGCATCATAAAGTAACGCATCATAAAGTAACGCATCATAAAGTAACGAATCATGAAGTAACGCATCATAAAGTAACGAATCATGAGTAACGCATCATAAAGTAACGCATCATAAAGTAACGCATCATAAAGTAACGCATCATAAAGTAACGCATCATAAAGTAACGCATCATGAGTAACGCATCATAAAGTAACGCATCATAAAGTAACGCATCATAAAGTAACGCATCATAAAGTAACGAATCATGAGTAAAGTACGCATCATAAAGTAACGCATCATAAAGTAACGCATCATAAAGTAACGCATCATAAAGTAACGCATCATGAGTAACGCATCATAAAGTAACGCATCATAAAGTAACGCATCATAAAGTAACGAATCATGAGTAACGCATCATAAAGTAACGCATCATAAAGTAACGCATCATAAAGTAACACATCATAAAGTAACGAATCATGAGTAACGCATCATAAAGTAACGCATCATAAAGTAACGCATCATAAAGTAACGCATCATAAAGTAACGAATCATGAGTAACACATCATAAAGTAATGCATCATAAAGTAACGCATCATAAAGTAACGCATCATAAGTAACGAATCATAAAGTAACGCATCATAAAGTAACGCATCATAAAGTAACGAATCATGAGTAACGCATCATAAAGTAACGCATCATAAAGTAACGCATCATAAAGTAACGAATCATGAGTAACGCATCATAAAGTAACGCATCATAAAGTAACGCATCATAAAGTAACGAATCATGAGTAACGCATCATAAAGTAACGCATCATAAAGTAACGCATCATAAAGTAACGCATCATAAAGTAACGCATCATAAAGTAACGCATCATGAGTAACGCATCATAAAGTAACGCATCATAAAGTAACGCATCATAAAGTAACGCATCATAAAGTAACGAATCATGAGTAACGCATCATAAAGTAACGCATCATAAAGTAACGCATCATAAAGTAACGCATCATAAAGTAACGCATCATAAAGTAACGCATCATAAAGTAACGCATCATGAGTAACGCATCATAAAGTAACGCATCATAAAGTAACGCATCATAAAGTAACGCATCATAAAGTAACGAATCATGAGTAACGCATCATAAAGTAACGCATCATAAAGTAACGCATCATAAAGTAACACATCATAAAGTAACGAATCATGAGTAACGCATCATAAAGTAACGCATCATAAAGTAACGCATCATAAAGTAACGCATCATAAAGTAACGAATCATGAGTAACACATCATAAAGTAATGCATCATAAAGTAACGCATCATAAAGTAACGCATCATAAGTAACGAATCATAAAGTAACGCATCATAAAGTAACGCATCATAAAGTAACGAATCATGAGTAACGCATCATAAAGTAACGCATCATAAAGTAACGCATCATAAAGTAACGAATCATGAGTAACACATCATAAAGTAACGCATCATAAAGTAACGCATCATAAAGTAACGCTACATAAAGTAACGCATCATAAAGTAACGCATCATAAAGTAACGCTACACAAAGTAACGCATCATAAAGTAATATGTTATGTGACGTTGGAAACACAAACACTTTAATAAAAACACTAAACTCAAGGTTTACTTGTGGTTCTGCGTGTATATTTGTGTGTATATTTGCGTACTTACTCAGAGGTAACTCCGTGCTTCTCGCCCAGCTTCAGATCATCAGTGTGAGCAAATCTGAACTGTTCTCTCAGCAGACCTGCACCTCTCAGAAACTCTGCCAGATGAGAGCTGTCTGCACCTGAAAACACACCTGACACACACAAATAAACACAGACACAGATATGATGTCGCGTCATACAACAAAACAAAACACAAGTTATTGTAACGTAATATAATATAAGTTAGCGTAAAGTCATGCACGGTAACACACCGTAAAATAAAGCAAAGTAATGTTACGTAAAGCAGTTTAATGTAGTTGATGATGTCACGTGATATAACATGCGCTGATATAACGGCGGCACAGAGCGAGTCATGTGACGCAACGTGTGAGATTGTGCGTATCGTACCTACGACACTGGCATCGTAGTGGCTGACGAAGGTCTGCAGGTCTTCTTCAGTCTGCAGGTGAACAGAGTCTGGACCTGTCTGCTTCTTCATGTAGTGATAGATGCCATCTGCGCACACACACACACACACACACACACACACACACACACACACACACACACACACACACACACACAGGTTTGTGATTTTATTTGTTTGTTTGTGTTTTTTCCGGGCTGTTTTACCTGCGGAGCGGGGTCCGTCGTAGGGGGCGGAGTCTCTTCCGTTCCTGAAGATCTTCAGTGTGGGGTAACCCGACACCCCGAAACGACTACAGACCTCTGAGTGAGCCGTACAATCCACCTGAGACAGGTGAATAGTAATAATAGTAATAGTAACATTTAGGGTTGGGCAGTATGAAGATATATTCCCTGATCTTGTGATCCTCGCGGCCTCGCTTATCCAGCAGCCGTGACGTGTAAAATCAGGGTGAGGAAGAACTATATGATTACCAGCCCTTTGCACTGTAGATTAGTAAATCCTGCAGGTCAAGTCTTTCTTTTCTTTTGGTAAACTCTTAAGTACACATTTGTGTGATTTTAATATTGCTTTATATTGCACTGAATGAAGTCAGTCTGGGATTTATTTGCATTTGTAAACCTTTGTATAAACCGTTACCGTGATATAGAATTACACACACTGCATAATAATACAGAATAACTTTAATAATGGTGCCGTTACCTTGGCCAGCTGGACGCTTCCCTTCAGTCTGGTCGCTGCTTTCTCAAAATCTGGAGCCAACTTCTTACAGTGACCACACCTGGGGGGGGGGGGGGCAGGAAGGGAAGGAAACAAAGGAGGGCAGGAAGGAAAACAGAAGAGGGAAGGAAGGAGGGAAGGAAACAAAGGAGGGAGGAAGGAAGGAAGGAGAAGAGGGAAGGAAAGGAAGGAGGGGAGGAAGGAAGGAGAAGAGGGAGGAAAGAAGAAGAAGAGGGAAGGAAGGAAGGAGGGAAGGAAACAAAGGAAGGAAGGAGGGAAGGAAACAACGGAGGGGAGGACGGAAAGAAGAAGGAAGGAAGGAAGGAAGGAGGGAATGAAACAAAGGAAGGAAGGAGGGAAGAAAACAAAGGAGGGGAGGAAGGAAAGAAGAAGAAGGAAGGAAGGAGGGAAGGAAAAGGAGGGGAGGAAGGAAAGAAGAAGAAGGAAGGAAGGAGGGAAGGAAACAAAGGAAGGAAGGAAGGAGGAGAGGAGGAAACGAGGAGAAGAGGATGGATGATAAAGACAGAGGGATGAAGGAGGGAGAGGATAGATGCAGGTTAAGACTCGCGCCATTATCAACACCATGACAACATTAAACACTTGGTTCTCTGTTTATCTTATGAGCTAGCTCTGCTGATGCTAACATCCCCGACCCCGTTACCATGGAGCGTAGAATTTCACCAGCATGGTCTCGTGCCCCGTTGCCAGGTAGTCGAAGTCCGCGTCGCCGAGCTCGAGCACGTCTCTGCGCGAGGACACCGGGTCGGGAGAAAAAGACAACAGCAGCGCGAACGTGACGGCGGGAAGGCGGTGGACAGCGGCCGCCATGATGAAGACAAGCGAGGAATGATTTCAGATGGAAAACGTTAAAATTGTGGCGGAGACGGTGACCGTAACACACCGAGGAGAGCCTCGTAGTCAAGGTAGACGACACACCTCACGTTTCCTGTAACCAATTCCAAAATAAAATCAATGTGTCAGAAGCTGAGTATTTTAAAATCCAACAGTGAAAACATTATTCATGTGAAAAGATAAATGTAATCTTCGTAACATTTATTTATTTTTCACACAACTGAGACACTAAATTAACCAATTTATGGCATCTAGTGCTTTTATTGTGAAGGCATGAATACTGTTTCCGGTACTCGCCTATAAAACTTGACCCTTCCTCAAGCTGTCAAATGAAAGGCGGGACGTAAATAGAAAATACCGGAAAGGTGCTCTCTGATTGGTCCAAAGCAGTTAGAGGTGACGTGAGGCAGCAGTCTGGTTGGTCCAATAAACCGCCAGAGAGCTTTTATTAGCTGTCAGTTATCATAAAGAAAATGTTATAAACACAGCCATATTAATGAATAAAAAACTAAAACAAATGAGCTTTTATAGTGGAAAATCTAACCTTTAATTTACACAATTTATATCTAGTTATTTTTGCCCTTTTATTCATATTTTTTAGATATTTTATTTGATTAATTAGACACAAGGATTTTAATACTTTATTCAACTGACGTGTTTGTGAATTTGTTAGGTAAAGAAATAAATTAACTCAGTTTAAAATATAAACAATATTTTGATAGAATAAAAAATATATATGAAATATGAACATTTAATAAGTTTTAAAATGTAACAAATTAAATGTAAAAAACAAACCATGAAGAAAGTAAAAAATAAGTAATTGAATTTAGTCTGGTTTAAGTTATAAGTATTGTACATCTGTTTGGCTCTAAGCTGCTGTAACAGACATAAAAGCTTTATAAAATATCAAAAACTCTAATTTAAGATCTTCAATTCATTTTCATTACAAAAGAATAATAATCATAATAATATCTCTAATAAAAAAAGTATTTTCAATGCGTCTTATTTGGGTTGTTAGTATTTATGAATAAATGTTGTTTTTTAAACGATACATAAAAATAAATAATCACAGAGAAATGTAAAAATATTTTATTCAAGCAGTCGACTTTCATTCATATTCAATATGAATAAAAAGTTAATACAAACCTTCACAGACCGTTGGTACATCCTTCACCAAAAGGCATCATGGGTAATATTCAGAAACAGTTTCAGAAAGAATAAGTTCATTTTTAAGTTTGAATACAAAACGTTCAAACATATTTGTTTTTCTTCATTTATGGAAGAAGTTCCATCAGCCCTAAGAAATAAAATAAAAAGAGTAAATCTGTCCAGAAACATAAAAATGTGCAGCAGTGAAGATCTGGAGCGCTGTAAACTTTGAATTTGGTGTTTTATCAGACAAAATGGTGTAAATTAATAAAAACTAAAAACATTTCTTTTTTAAAAACAATGGGCGGAGTCTCGCTGAGGTCAGAGGGCATACATTAGAAATAAATAATCATTAAATATAAATACAGAGGTTCAGTCAGGATCTAAAGTCACAGAGATCCTGCAGCACATTCTGAGAACGTTTAATAATAGAACTGAACACACGTGATATAAACAATAACGATCACTTCATTACCCATCTTGTGGATTCATGGATTATTGTTTGTAGGGCTGCACAATAAATCTGTTTTTATCGTCGTTGTGTTGGGATATTTAGTTTTGATGCTTTTTGAGTTTAGTTTGTTAAATAAAATGAAGTTTAAAATAATTAACTATAATTTATTTTCATTCAAGAAGCAATGTGTTGTATTTGAGCAGAACTTTAATATCTGTTTATTTATCAAATGTAATATCATTATTGGGATTTTCAACGTTATATTTTCCTCACGAATGTTTCGTGTATAAAAAAAAAAAAAGAGTCAGAAAATAGTGAAGAATATCCAAATTAATTCCTCAAAGTCCAAGTTTTTAAATGTCCAAAGTTCTTCACTTGAATATAAAACAGAAAAGCAGCAGATCTCCAGATTTGTATCTATATTCTATAAAATGTGCAAAGGATTTTATATATATATATATAAAACAAATGAGTCCTCTGGTATTATTGACGTCCCGGCTCTGAAGACTTGTTGGCGGCGTGAAAAAGATTCATCAGGTCGTGGAAACGAAGGCTCACCTGCAGGGAACAGAGGAATCTTTAATAACATTTAAATATCAACAGAAGCAGAACCAGAAGAACCAGAAGAAGAAGAAGCAGAAGAAGAAGAAGAAGCAGAAGAAGCAGAAGCAGAAGCAGAAGCAGAAGCAGAAGAAGCAGAAGAAGAAGACGACCCCAACTCACCTGCTGGGCGGTTTTGTTTCCCAGCTGGGCAGAGATCTGTCTGAACGTCCTCCGGGTTGCTCCTCTCTGCTGACAGGAAGTCAGGATGGTGCGGTCCGCCTCGCTGCAGCAGGGGGTCAGAGGTGAGAGGTCAGAGGAGAGGAGAGGAGAGAGGTCAGAGGTCTAACCCTAACCCTGACTTTTGGTCCGACAGCACGGAGCTCTGACAGCACCAGCACCAATATATATATGTATATATGTGTGTGTGTGTGTGTGTGTGTGTGTGTGTGTGTGTGTGTGTGTGTGTGTGT
>NW_021166792.1:22500-33183 GCF_900634415.1 Cottoperca gobio | reverse complement strand
TCTCTCTCTCTCTCTCTCTCCTATCTCTCTCTCTCTCTCCTCTCCTCTCTCTCTCTTCTCTCTCTCTCGTTCCTGTCTCGTTCCTTGTCTCTCTCCTCCTATCTCTCTCTCTCATCTCTCTCTCTCCTCTCTCTCTCTCTCTCTCTCTCTCTCTCTCTCTCTCTCTCTCTCCTCTCTCTCCTCTCTCTCTCTCTCTCTCTCTCTCACTGTGGTTTAAGAAAATGCGACCGGCCTTAAACATCCACACACATGCAGCGATCGGGAAGGTGTCCCCACCCGCCTGCCTGCCTCGTCAGGGGACAGTTAACCAAGCACTCCTGCAGGGTTTAAGAGGTTCAACAGTCGTCCTCTGTGAGAGCCAATCAGGGCGATGAGTGATTCCGACACCGCACCCCGTCTCTCACCTTCCCTTCTTCCATCTCTTAGTCATTCTACATCACTTTCCCGTCTTCCTCTCGTATCTTTCTCTTTCTCTGTAGCTCTCAATCTCTGCTGCCTGTTTGAAGGACCAAGCTTCTGTTTCAATGCGTTTTAGTTTTTATAACATTTGACCCGAGTATGCAAAGTCCAGACGAGCGTACTTTGCAAGTGCGACACAGATGTCCGACCTCTCGATGACAGGAGGACGCGGTGCACTCCATCTGTAATCTGGACAGCGGCCTTCATGACGCCGCCACAAGCTCAGCTCGGCTCTGTGCGGTCAAATCAACATAAAACCTCAACTTAACCTTTAGACTCATTTATAATGGCAGCAACAAATATCATATTTCATCTCAGCATCATGGTTACTGCCGCCTTCGACCTGCAGTCGGGAGCTCCTCCGCCGGTCCTCGCTGAGAGCCAACAGTGACACCATGTTGCTGGAGGCCCAGGCGGGTTTGTGGGGGACAACTGAAGGTAAGAGAGGCACGGGGCTGTCAGACCCTGCAGTAAAACGAGAGGTTTTCTAAAGGGACTCTGGTGCTCGGAAACACTAGTCTTTGTCCATAGGGACCGCTGTTCCTCGTTGTAATAAAAGGGAAACGAACAGCGTTCTCCTGTAAGTAAGTCGGATGTTTTGATGACCCATCCATGGATTTTGTTGTTCTGTAACATCGAACCCTAAGAGGACGATTGTTGTTTAGAGACACCACCCCACAAAATATCCAAATCTTTCCATTTTATATTCCCTTTATTTCTTCACATCACTCGACTCCATCTCCCCATCATATAATCTATCTTCCTCGCTGCTTTTAATGTCCACCTCTTCTTCTCCTCGCCTTCTCTCCCCCTGAGTTTCTCTCCCTCACTATTGCTCAGTCTATCTGGCTCTCTTGTCCAGTCCTCCTCTCTCCATCATCTTCCTCTCCAGAGCCGCTGTAGTGTACTGATAGTGGGAGCACTTGTGCAGTCAGCTATGAAGTCTGTCCTCCACCTCTTCCTTCTACCCCCACTTCCTCTCTCTCTCTCTCTCTCTCTCTTTCTGTCTCCATCTCTCTCTCTCTCCCCCCCTCTCTCTACCTGGAAATTAATTTGGTCTCCTCCAGATGCCTATCGCCGTTGAAATGCCCCCAGAAATAGATCCACAAACAGCAGCTCAGCCAAAACGCTGTTGCTGCCTGACAGCCTTTAGCAGAAATACACAGACACACAGACACACACACACACACACACACACACACACACACACACACACACACACACACACACACACACACACACACACACACACTGCTGGTGGATGGAGGGGGAGGGGAGCAGATGGAGAGATGAATGGAGGGATGGATGGATAAATGTAGGCAGGGAGTAAATGGTGGGAGAATGGAGCGTTAGAGGGAGGAGAAGATGAATGGACGGAGAGTGAAATTAATAGATGGATTACCTACAAATTTGTACACTTTATTGCCTAAACAAACCATCAGTTTTTAGATTGATTTCCTTCCTCACAGGCAGCCATTGCTTTCTGTTCATTTCTATGAAAAGCAGCTTGCAGCAGACAAGGAACCTGCAGCAGAGAGATAATTCATCACAATAAAAGATTTAATCACCTTTTCTTCCTATCAACTTTGGGGCATCAGTTACAAGCAGGAGTCTCTTCTCGATGGTGCATTCAAGGACACACCGGAGATTTGATAGTCTGCTGCTGAAGAATAGATTTTTAAAGAATAGAATGTTGAAAAGACAACATTGGTAGTATTTCAGCTTTACAGAACCAGAGCAGGATGTAGCGTGATGTTCTAACACCACCGGCAAACATCTCGCCGAGTAGATGTTCGGACGTACCAAACCATCCGACACTGGATGCCTGGGTTCAGCGAGACGCTGTAATCGTCTGTTGATTCCCAAAATCCTTTTGAGTTGCTTTACTGCTTCAGACGATGACTTAGTGTGTTTACTTCTTTTAATTTTGTGATTAAAACTCCTGAGATGTTCATCAGTGACATGCTGAAATACAGCGCGACAGTAGGAAAAGTAGACGCTAGACATAAAGTCCCAAAACTGAATCAGAAAGCGAAAGTTAGCAAACATTTGTCACCATGTTCCACTGCAAGTAAAGTTGTAAAACGATGCATTTCATTGCTTTTGCAAGTCTTAAGAAATGACCATGTTGCTTTGGCTTCCGCGAGCTTCTCTAAGCAGATGACTCGTCATTTTAGACTCACAAAGACAAAGTGTCTCCTGATGCACAGCTCAGATAATCTGCTCGCTGCCACAAAACAGACACCAGCAGGTGGTCAGATGATAAACTGATCAAGTCCAGTCAGGATCTCAACCTCTTGTTATTTGCGCCAGAACAAACCTGGTTCAACCTCTTTGGTTTGGTGTTCTGGGCAACGGCTCGGGGTTTATAGCAAATCGTCCGTTCAGAATCCAGACATTCTGATTTGTCACAAAAAGCAGAGCATAGTTTGGTCTAAAAGCCTGAAGAGGAACTTGTTTGGGACACAAATGAGTTAAATACAACAGGTGACGGACAGCCACACACATTCCCTCACCTTTTAGGTTTTCAATCTACAGAGAAACACACCACCTGATGTGGAATGTCCCCCTAAACTATCCACTAAAATCACTTTCAGCGTAAATCCGACATGAGCCTCTGACTCTCGTCTCCTTCAGGAATCCGTCAGAGAGACAGAAACTGGTTTTCATCGTCCGTATGAGATGTAAAATTGTCTCGGACAAAATGTTCACCTTCAGCAGGTGAGCAGAAAAGGCCAAGGTAATATCAGATAATAAGTCTCACACTCATGAATTCTACTTCCTCCCGTCAGCTTGGAGCTTCCTGCGTCCTCGGCTCAGGACAAATTAAAAAGGATAAAAGCTCTTTGTAGCAGAATCAGTGAAAGTGAAGGCTGGACAGCAGTGAAGTGTAATTTCAGCTCCATACATTTGACCTCCGACCCTGCGCCCGCTCTCTGCTCTTTAACAGCATACATATGCAAATAGCCGGCTGTTAATCTGCTGCTCAGCTCTGACCCGATACCTCTGACTGCAGTCATACTCTGCTGTATCATCTCCATGTGGTAACATAACTGTTAGACACATCACAGCCGAGTTACAGCTGCACTAAAACATCCACGTGTCTGTTTCCTCTTCTACTTCATGCTAACAGTGAAATACCAACATGTCACCTTCAGTCACATGTGGTTCGTACGATATCTGGCAAAAAGTTAAACAAAACAGTTTCTCCTGAATGGAAGTCCTGTGACCCCGAACCCAACATCCCAGCAGCATGCTTCGTTCCCGGTTCGCGATTACGTACGTACGTACGACTTTGATTTTGGAGGGATGTACAGGAATCACAGGTGAAGCTACGAGCAGTGAATGAGAACAGCCTGCGTGGTTGAGATGCAGATGGGTAAGGAAACGTAGTGCGACATACTACAGTTTATTTCATCAGATATGAGCCAGAAAACTGAGCTGCAGCAGTGTGAAAGTCACTGCAACACCATCACAGCTGCTGTCTGATGGGTTAGTAGCACTATTTACACACACACACACACACACACACGCACACAAATAATTACTGCAACACTGTGGCAAAGACAAAGCATAAAAAGCAAAAGCACAATATTTGCCTAATGTTCACGTCTACACAAATGTGTCTCAAAGTGAACGTTTACATTCCTGTCGGCTGCAGATCTGTCAGAGCAGGTGTTGCGTTGTTAAACAGGAGGATGTCTGACTGAAATAAAAACCGGCAACACGACGAGCCAGCGACGGCCGGTCGAGCGGGGAGACGACCTCAGCGAGCTGGAACTAAATGATCTCTCCACCTTTTTTCTTCATAACAACAGATGTTAGAGTAGAGGTTACACAGAGGGGGAAACACGCATGTCATCACCCTCCATCCACACAAACATCACCGAGTCCCTTCAGACTCCGAACGCGGCCTCCGACAAACACTTCTCGTTACGTTTGAGTACAGAATGGTGAGGAAACAGAATCTACACATCACTGCCACGAAGGAACAATAGAATCACCTGCTGCAGGAATACGTATTCCCACAGAGAAGATTATTGCACCATATGTCGCCCAAATGAATGTGTCCAATAAGTCCCAATAGAATATGATAGAAACAACAGGTAGGAATATAAAGTTGGAATGTGCTTCCATCAAGCCAAGTTAACATCAACAGGTAATAAAAGTGTCAGAATACAATAGAGAACTGGCCCACGAGGAGACGAGAGCGCCACGGTTACATCTGATTGCTTGTCGTTCCTGCATCGTGCACGTTCCTTACAGAGAAACTGATTTGTCACATGGAACAGAATAATGTATGTCCCTACAGGAGAACAATGTCACACGGTTTGAATAAAAAAAAGGGGGACACAACTGAGTTGAAAAGAATAGAATTAAAGTTATGTGATTGTCATCCCGACAACAACAGGATTGTTACTATAACCTATCCAGGAGATGATGTCCCAATATGTCCCATACTCATTTTCACAACAGGTTTAAAACTAAAGTGATCGTTTTAAACGTTTGACAGTCAAAGGCCACACTGAATAGGAGAGATTCCTTTCAGCAGGTGACACAAACATGGAGAGGATTGTGCCGAGGTGGGCTCTGTGGATGAGGGGATATCTGGGAGAGGAATCCACCAGTTGATCAGATCTGAGCAAAAAAAAAAACAAGTTCACATATAAAAACACAATTATCCATATTTCCACCTTAATAACCAGAGCCAGTGAAGCAGCTTTAAAGGTCATGTCCTGAACTGCTCAGTTTGACCTGCACAGGCAAATCCATGCACACCCCTACACGTTCAAACTTCCTGTTAATTCCTCTCTGAGCCACACACACACACACACGCACCCTCTAAAAGGTTTGTCATCGATGAATGCACATGTTTTCCTCCACGCTCACACACCTTGCTTGCTTGGAGCGTCAACACACTGCATGGCTCCCTAACCAGCACGCGCGCACGTGCACGCTGAGGTACACATACTAACACGTATGGGCAGGAGAGTCGAAACAGCACCAGGCAAAGCCAAGACAGTCCTGTGTTTCACCAAACAGTCAGCCAACCGACCTGTTACCCAGCCACGCACACACACACACACACACACGCAAGCACGCGAGCACGCACACCTCGACTCTCTTCTGGAAAGGGTAACAGCGTTCCTCCTGACACCTTCAGGCTCAGTATAAAACGCAAAGCGACGTGGAACAGCCGGTAAGCCGCCGGGCTGCCGGTTCGTTCAGACCCGCTTGTGTGCAGCTGTAAACATGCAGTGAGGAGGAGGAGTGTGTGCAGGATCAAATTCCAAGCCCCGTTACCGTTCTCTCCGCGTCGGGTCCTGCTGGATGCTCGGCTTGGTGGGCGCCATCTTCCTGCAACAATTATTTGATTTCTTACTTTCTGTTCTTTTCTCTTTTTTCTCTCCTCAGATTTATTTGGACGCGGAGCCGCGGCGGTGCGCTGCACCCTGACAGCAATGCGTCATGGTCGGTGTGTTAAGACAAAGCCATGTCCGTGTGTGTGAACGTGTGAGTGTGTCTATGTGTATTTGAGCGTGCGTGCTGTGCTGTGCGTGCGTCTCGTGCTTGTCTCTCTCCTCCGCCGCCGCCGCTCAGGAGCGTGGAAACAACGGGCGGTGGAGGCGAAGGCAAGGACCGGGCTGCAGCAGCAGAGGCATGCCGAGTAGAGTGAGGGGGAACCCGGGGTGGATGCCTCTCAGATCCCGCTGTCTCTCTCCTCTTTTGCTCCGTCTCTCTCCACACACGCACAGCTTCGGTTTTGGCACTACAGAAGAATTTCCTGCATGCACTCAGAAGGAAAAAAAAAATCCAAAACAGGCGCGTCAAATCTTTACATTCTCCCCGCCGCTGCAGCGCTTATATCCCCGTTAAAATCCCCGCGGCGGAGCGTCGCTGGGCGGTCAAAGTGTCTCTGGGTTTTCGGAGCATTTTTCCCTCCTCTGGCTGCTGACAGGGAAAAAAAAGGACACCACACATCTCCGGTATTTTCTCTAGCCCCGGCGCAACAACGCCACTCAGTTGCAGTTGGAGCCAGTGTGTGTGCGCGAATGTGTGTGTGTGTTTTTTAATTTTTTATTTTATTCTCCCTCTCTTCCTGTATTACAGGTTGCACCGCAGGATTATTATCCAATTTTTAACCATCACTAAAAACACCACCCATCGTGCGCGGGGCGTTATGGGTGATATATTTGCATGGTTGCCCTGTAAATCAGATCTATGCACCTCCACACACACACGCACACACACGCACACACACACACACACACACCCTCCTCTCCCCTCACCCTCCTTCCTTCCTTCACTGTCATAATAAACACATCACAGCAAATGTCTCACTTCAAATTCCAAAAATCAGTGACTAACTTTTTGTGCTGCTGCATAATTTTTCGCATATTGGAAGACTTGGTGTGTTTGCATCTGTATGAAAGGATGCTTGAGTTTGTTATGAGCCTCTGAATGTGAACAGAAGTCTTCATATCATCTGTAAATATCTAATTATCCTGCTCACTTTTTATATTTTCGGCCACTAAAATATATTTTCCTCCAGGCTTTGATGTGTGCAAGTCAGCGATGGCTCATTATTCTCTAACAGAAACTACCGTCTGCTTCTTACATCTATCTCTTTTTCTCAACATTAATTTAAATTCCTCCCTTTTTTTTTATGTATAATTCATTGTAACCTAATCGGTGTGCTGTGTGATTAACCCCCAGGCTGCAGCCCTGGAAGCTGAAAAGCCTCCCTCTCTATACCAATGACCTGTCAAGGTCAAAGGCATGCTGGGTATTCTCCACACAAACACGGGGTTACAGGCGGAGCTGTGGCGGAAAATAAAGACTGGAGAGGGGAACCGTGACCTCCAGTCTGCGATCGTCATGAGCTGAACGCCTGCCGATTAACGCGCGTGCAGTTATGTATTCAGAAAAGGCGTCAACATGTGCTTTCGCCTCATTATGTTCCCCAGTTTGACAGCAGATGCAGTGATTTGCTGCAGGAATTCGGACTCATTTCACGCTAAAAAAAAACGACAAAATACGTTCAAATCAAAAAGTGAGCTTTCAATAAACTGAGGTGGCTTTTTTTTTTTTTTGCTGCATCCCTGGTTGCAGATGTATCCGTCCGTGTGTGAAAAGATGCTCAGTAATTTTTAAAAAGAAAAAAGGCAGTGGCAGTTTTTTGTGGTCCAAAAACTGAGAGGTCACAGGTTTGACCCCCAGCAGCAGCAGCAGCGTCACCGTGGAGCCCTGAGCTGCACTGACGTCACTCATTTACTCAAACACTGGATCATCTCCACCTTTGACGCATTTCGGGGATAAAAAACAAATCAAATGGAGATGTTTTGGGGTTTTTATCGACGCACCGAAGCAGTTTCTGCTTCAACTGTGTGTTTGTGGACCGAGACAGCACCTGCTCACATCAGATTTTATTTATTTCTTCACCTCGCCCAGTGAAAAGAAAAGTGCTCACTATGTTCTTTCTGATGAGGTTTGGCTGCTCCTTCTCTCTCCATCTCAGCTCTGCTTACGGAGAGCAGTCAAACGGAGGCGACATGGATAATGGAGCGTAATGTATAAACATATTAGCTCCCAGCTGTTTGTTGGGGGAAACATCATGTACAGAGCGAGGGAAGAGGGGCAGCTCGACGACGGGCCGATGGAAACGTGGAAAGACGGGCAGATTCTTTTATTAAAAATGTTTTCAAAAGGTTCTGTTTAAATGAAACAACACTCTGCAGCCGTTTGAAACCCCAGACATGAATAATCAAACCTTTCTTAGTGAAGTTCACCTTAGGCCTGTGTTTCAACTGCCAGTTCTCAAACTGTGGTGTGGGGGCCTCTAAGGGTCCTCGAGGAGTTCTGACAGGTCCCCAGCTGCCAGATGACGACATAGTTAAATTCCAGCAGGTTGCATGTCAAGAGAAATAATCAGACAACGTGTCAAACCACTACTCTAATCCTCGCCTCCCACATATGGACACAAACATAAGGTCCACTACCCACAATCCCCCTGTTTGGGGTTCTAATGTGTGCCCAGAAGCCCTGCTTTAAATAACAATACGGCCCTTATTCTCCTCGCATTTGTTGCTTTAGAGGGCTGAGACGCTCTCAGTGCTCTCGGAGAGGCCCCGGCTGTGATTTATGTCGTGTTTGCTCCCCACAGCTTTTAGACTTTACACACACATAGCTACACTCCATAATACGGAGAGTTTTTCGGGTAATAAGGCAAGTGTGTGTGAGTGTGTGGGGTGTGTTTGGGCCCCCCCACGGCTCCAGATGATTAGAAAAAACAACCCTACTGAGCGGCCGGATGGGGAGGCAATCATTTAGATTCAGATTGGAGAGAAAATAAGGAAATAACAGGAGGATGGATGGAGTGAATTGTCACCAGAAAACAGGTTGGACCAGAAGGAGACGCGGAAAACACTCAACACATTTCTTTTTTTCAACTGAAATAATTACCTCCTGTGTTTCCACTGAATTAGAAGAATCTCAATGCAGTTTTTTCCACTGAATCACCGCAACCTGATTCTTTCAATTTCTCCTGTGTCGCTTCACCCCTCTGTCTTTGCTGAATACACATCTTTAAATACGCCTTTTTTAACAAACACCTTTTTTGCTTTGAAACTGAAAAATAAACCCAAATAACACCGTGGGTATTGAATTTAATCATCAACGTCAGCAGATTCTCAATTTCCTTTAAAATGTTTATCAGAAAATTTTGGGGGAAAAAAACAAATAAGTGGAGGAAAATGCCACATTTTTGTAACATTTATTCAGTCGCTCGCTGATAAGGATAAAACCCCTCTCCATCCAGCTTCACTCATGGTGCAGAATGCCACCTGCAGTCAAGGGTTAGGGATGATTTTTGAGTTCTTTTGATTTAAAATACCAACTGATAGTGTCACTTCCTGATATCTCAAAAAAAGACCTTAAAAAAAAAATCAAACCACAAAGTGACCACTGAGTTAGAGATGCCCAACTGTACCTGAACATAAGTGTCCCATGAATCTGTGGTAATCCTATAATAGGTTTTAGAATAAAATACAAATATAACAGGCAAATATATTATAGTAAAACCACAGAGACCTGAATCCCACTTCAGGAATTTCAAAGTATTTTTCCTGAAGTGTGGATAATGTGCACTTTTCTACATTTTAGATTAAACTCTTTTTCACACTCTTAACGCTACAGGTCGTTTTTTCTGAAACTCCCCACATACCTTTGCTGGTAGGCGGTGATTCCCTGCAGGCTCTGCGGGCTCCCGTTCGTGGCTCCGGGGATCGGCAACCGACCCACCTGGGGTCCCGACACCATCCCACCGCCGCCTCCTCCAACTCCGGGTCCTCCGACTCCCGAAGCCGTCACCTGGACGCTGAAATCCGGGAAGATCCTGATCATGGTCCCCGGCCGTGTCCGATGTGCTCCCGAGTCTACTTTTACAACCTCCTCCGCGCTGTCGTCCTCCTCCCAACACTGACCAGTCACTGGGTTCAACAGAGGTAATGATTCAGCAACAAGACAAACAACAATCTTCTTTAAGGTTGTTTTATTCTCCTTTTCTTCTCTAACTTTCTGATATAACTCTCAAGCAAATCCGGATCATGGTCCCGGTGTCTCCAGTGCGCAAAACAAACCAATCAATGGACCATAGATTGACGGGGGTTAGTGATTGTATTTTGCACGATCAGAAAAGATCAGAAGCCTTTTCCTTTATTACGTCTTCGTCCTTGTTTTCTTCTTGGCTCTATCCTTCAGGTGATAAACCCCGTGCAGCTCCGGAGCATTGTCCCGGTGTCTCCGGTGCGCGCGGTCTCCCCCCTTCTTTTTCCTCCCACTCAACAGTCAACGTGATCAATGGATCAGTGGATCAGTGGATCTAAGAGGTGATAATTTCACCGACAGACGAACAGCCGTGTCTGTGTTGTAGTCTCCGGTGCAGGAGCTCCGGACTCTCCTCTCTCACACGGGCACCGCCGCCGGCTCTCCATCCGAGAAAGGCATCCGGTCCCCGACTATCCTCTTGGTGTCTGCCGGTCGGTCGGTAGGTGTCTGTGGGAACAGCGGACCTGAAAGAGAGCAGTCAGTCAGTCGGTCAGTCAGTGAGCGCGCGGCTCTCAGCAGCACGAGCTCGGCAATGACATTGGTGTGATACAGCAGCCGCGGAGGCAGCGCCAAAGTGTGTGTCGGTATGTCGGCGAGCCTGCGTGTGTGCGCGCGTAA
>NW_021166792.1:0-17500 GCF_900634415.1 Cottoperca gobio | reverse complement strand
AACACACACACACACACACACACACACACACACACACACACACACACACACATACACACGCACACACACACACACACACACACACACACACACACACACACACACACACCTCAGGTTTGAGTTCACACTTCAGTTGTAAGATCAAAGGAGGCATTGTTGCCAGATAATTGACTTTGATAATTAAATAACGATTACGGGAATTAAAAAGGTTAAATGTTTTATCTTTAAAATCAATTCAACAACAATTTTTCCGGGACAATTGAAAGTGATTTTTCAGAAACTCTACATTTGTATTTGTTTGCTCTGGAAGAACAATGTTCTGTGCTGTAAAGCAATTCAGCAGATTTCCCTCCAAATGTGACACTTTGAACCAGAATGCAGAATGAACAGTGGAGTCTCTCGCTGACATCTGCTTAGTGGTGCGTTTGTGGGTAATTAGAATTATGTCTTTTTTTTTAATGCTGCATACTGTGTCAGGGCATTACTCTACTGAAATATCCGACAGTTGTCGTCTCCATGACTTTAGCATCATTTCATTCTCTTTCATAAAGTCAATGTCAGACAGTGAGACAGACAGGTCGGGCCAATCAGAGAGACAGACAGGTCGGGCCAATCAGAGAGACAGACAGGTCGGGCCAATCAGAGAGACAGACAGGCAGGTAAGCGGACAGACAGACGCTGACAGCCGCCCACCCTGCCGGCCGACAGTGACAGCTAAATCTCTCTCCCCTGTAATCTCACTAATAATGTTTCCCTCTTAATATTTTGCCTCTCCCCGCGTTGATGGATGGGGTCAGGCTGCGATTCCCCCGGCTGGGGTCAAAGGTCAACCCGGAGCCTCGGCTCTCTGCTCCGCCACTGTAATGGGAGCTGAAATATTAGTCCTAAACGCCTGCAGACGCCCTGACGCCTCAGCACAGATGATGAATTAACTGCTATGAAGAATTACAGATGGAGCATTTTGAAGACGCGCACAAAGTTTCCACTCGTGCAGACGTTCATTCTTTGTGCACACACGCACTCGGTTTCCTCGTCTACACACCTCCATATGCAAATGATTGATAATAGACATCAACTTTATGTCTTCTTTTCTGTCCCCCCCCCCCGCCCCTCCCACACACACACACGTCCTTACGTATGCTAATGATTGATTGTGGTCTCCGGCTGACGCTGGCATCATCATTGCTTTTATTTATTCGGCTGTTTGCAGTGGCTCTTGGCCTCTCGCCGTCTCATATCAAATTGTTTTTTAAATGTATTTTGACGACTGATATGAGAATGCAATCAGGTTCAAACTCTATGAATCTGTATTAAAAAGCAAAATCATAAACATGTAAAAGTGTGCACACACACACACACACACACACACACACACACACACACATGCACTGAAATCATCAGGTTCATTATATAATGAGTTAAAGGCGGTCGCTCCTGAAACTTTGGATTGATGAGAAGCGGCTCCTTTTTTAAATATTGTTTACTGATATCAAATATCATGCACAGACTGTGTGTGTGTGTGTGTGTGTGTGTGTGTGTGTGTGTGTGTGTGTGTGTATGTGTTTCAGAGCCTGATATCTTCTTCTTCTGTGCCATAGAGCTCCGAACTGTTGCTGTTCCTCCTGTTTGATTAAAAAACTACATTGACCAGGTGTTTTAGGAAATGACTGAGCTGATTTTAATGTTTGTAACCGTCCTGCACACACTTTAGTTTTCCATATTTTACACTAAATAGTTAATTTCTTCCTTGTTGACTTTGCTGACCTTGTGCACATACACGAGAGAACATATATATATATATGTATATATATATATATATATACATATAATTATTTTTATAATAGTTATATATATAAAATTAGTTTAATATTATTAAATATTAAATTATTTTTATAATAATTATATATATATATTCCCCTTTCTATTTAGTTTGTTAGGTCATACTATTAATATTTAATTAAGATAATAAATATATTAATTACTTAATTAATTAATTAAATACGCACAAATATAATCAGTTACAAGCCCATTTTTTAAACGTGCAATTTAGGCTTCAAGTTGAGCCTCAAAAGTTGAGACTGGAATGTCCTTAAATGGCCACCGTACAGAGGATAAACTAAGTTCTTATTAGCTTGATTTGAACACAGACAGCATGCTAACATGAGAGCTCATTACTATACTTGGCAACATGTTAATTAACTTTCTAGAGTACATGCTGAACACTAACATGCTAACTGTGCGCTTGTTAGCATCCTAATGTTATCATTTAGTTTAACACCCTGGTTCTATGAGTTGATCTTCCTACATAGCCAGACCCGATCCCAATGACCACACACACACACTTTGAAGTCCACGACCCCCTTAGGAGTGTCCCACTGTCAAATTGACAAGTGCATGAGGGCTCTTCAAATATTAAGTTTTTGCCTTTAAACACACTTCCGTAATTCACTTTCCACTTGGAAATCATCCACAGTGTCACATGAATCAGCCTCTCCTGCTCACAGGTGGTGTGTCTGTTGCTGTTCCACAGAAATCTAGTGAACACATTCAGGCTGAAATCAAATCAAAGCGTCCGACATCAGGCCTTGAAGCTCAGTCTGCCTCAACACAGAGTCTCCTTCAGTCTGAGCGCCAGAGCATCGACCTTCATACGACGACGCCGTGCGCAGTGTCAACGAGAGCCGTGAGGCAGAGAACTTGTTCTGTTGCAGAACTATCTGCAAACGTCTGATGCAACTTATCTGATGCAATAAAGTCATAAATTGTTGTGTGGGAGCCGTCAGGATTATATAACAATAAATCAGATTCACAGAAACTAATGAGGAGGCCGTGCTTCTGTTGCTTGTTCACTCTGCAGGTGAAGACGATTGAAGCCTCGATCAGCTGGAGTGTGTAGAAGTACCCAGTATAACCAGTTTGTATGTGTAATGTAAAGGATTTAAAATACACCTGCAAGTCATTAAATAATAATAATTGGTTACGTTTATGATATTGTAGCTTGATGCTGAGATCATATCTGAGTTTCTTGCAGAAGTTCTCTTTAGTCGACCAGAAGTCTGGACAATTTGTTACATTTCAGTCAATCTAATTTATCTCACATAAGATTTGATCTGTTGAAAAACACATCTCTCCGATGTGGGAGTGTCCTTGAACGCAACTCTAAAGAGAGTTTTATAATGGTTCTCTTTTTGCAACTGCTTTGACATTGAAGTGAAGGTGTCGGAGTTCTGTAGGAGAAATCTCAGCTATATCTTAATCTACTTCGTTCTTAATAACCTGGAAGTTGCTGAATGTGTCTCATGTTACTCGATCGAGGTAATAAAGTTATGTAGTCTATGGAACCACTGATGGTCAAATGGTGTGCAGGAACGTAACGCACGTGCAGAATGGAGTTACAGGTCAGATCACATGTAAAACCCCCCAGTATATGATCCTATAACTGACCACTGCTGGTCAGATGTTCAGGTTTGTTCCAGTCAGACCAGGACTGAGTCTGACAGGCTGCAGGAAAACTAAACTCTGCCCACGAGAACTCCCTGAACCTCCTCCTCACCTGCAGCAGGAGGGAAGTTTCTGTTCATCTGCGGCACGCTGAGCTGTCGATGCATCACTCTGATTGTAGCGAACAAACCCTTGATGACTTCAGCGTATTATACACATCCCCTAATGTGGGATCAGCTTATACGCGAATCTGTTTTCAATCTATCCTTCCATTTTCTCCTCTCGTCCCCAGACTAAAGTACATTATGGTTCAGCCGATGATGAAGGGATGGCTCTGCTCATCAGGGAGAAGAGGAGTGGAAAATGAAGGAGGGATTGTGGAGGCTTTCCTACAAGAAGATCATTACAGCGTGGAGAGAGACTTGAGAAGGTGCTTTACTCTGCACGTGTGTGTGTGTGTGTGTGTGTGTGTGTGTGTGTGTGTGTGTGTCTTTGAGTCCCATTTTCATTCAACAGCGATGCAAATGGTTTAAAACACGTCTCCACTCTGCAGCATTCCAATAACACAAATACTTTTATATCTAACTTTGATTCAGAGCGTTTCATCGTGCGCTGATTGTTTCCTGCGTGTCACTTCTGTGAGCGCTGCAGGTTTCCACATAAAACAAGTGACATGATTATATATTACATACAAATATAATTATAACCTGCGTCCCACCAGTGACACGTACCTTTGTGCACGTACCACTGCATGGACACGTCTTGTGTGTGTTTAGTGCTTCGGACTCTTTCAGAAGACGGGAGGAAATGTGTCAATTGTAGCAGAGCGCGATCACCTGTCGTGGAAACAATCATTGCAAAGGTGACGAGGCTGCCACATCATTCCTTCTCGTGATATAGAAACACTTTTAAAATTGTTTTTAAGATTATTTATTATTATTTATATTATAAATGTGATTGTTCAGTATTTGTAATTTGCAGATGAACTGTGAACTTCTTCTTGTACTTGTGTTTGAAACCTGCACAGAAGCAATAATAATAAAGGGTGACACTACAGTAGTACTAGTATTACTAGTATACGTACATATACAGCATATTACTGGAGCTAGTATTAAACATTCAATATTTAATGATATTAAGAAAGCAGATGAATTAAAACACAGATTAATCAAAAACACAACTGCTGTTGTCAGCTGCGCAGAGGAGTCCAATGATATCCAGTTTATCCTCAATGATGTTATGAGGGCAGCCATTAGTTATATTTGGTGTAAACTGGAGGACGACCCCCCCCCCCCCCCCCTCTGTCCGCTGAGCAGAGAGAAGCACATTCATTCAAGCTGTGGACAGTGAAAGTTTTGACATTTAAAGCCTTTAACTAATCAGTCCGTCTGCGTTTTATCCTTTTTTTCTGACTTCACAGTGAGAGAGGAGATAATTTGAGCGCTCTGTCTGTTTGATGTACGGTAATCACATGTGATCTTTTCAACAGGGAGCCGGCCGTCTCGTTAATTTGACCGTCGGTGCGCGGCCGGACCCCCCGCCCTCCCCCCAATCAGGCCGCTGCCTGAAGAGTAATTGCGGAGCCACCATGCTTCGATGCGCTCGACCTTTACGACCTTAAAAGCCATTTCCATTTTTTCTGACCACAAAAAAAGAACATATCTTGTTAATTGCGAAAAGGCAAATATTCTACCTCCTCTGCTCTCCCCTCTCCTTCCTCCTATTTGATTTCCCTTTGAAGGCAAAACGCTGAAAAGCATTTCCATTTTCATTCATCAACGCTTATCAGTCATCTGAAGGCCCCTTCAGCCACAATCAACATCACAGCTCCAACCGAGAGGGACGCAACAATGAGAAACTATCAACAACCGCACAAAGCAATTTGCTTTAATGTGGAGTGTGTTTTGTTGCAGCTAACTGCTATTTTTTTTAATCGTCTGATACTCTGTGAAAGACAGAGGGAGTGTCGCAGCGTGGCGTTATGGCAGAGCTAAATACACAGCGCAGAGACACGCCTTCACTAATTATTCAGAACAAATCCTACCAGAGAACTGTTGAGCCAGACATTAGTGTTATATATCCTCCGCTCAGACGCATTACATTATGCATTGTTGTATGAATTTTAAAGTCACCTTTAACTACCTGCAGGAGGGGGGCGGACACACACACACACACACACACACACACACAGTTATTTATTTCCGCCACTACTGTAGCTGAACAAAGTTTGAATCTTTAAGTGATGAAGTGGATTGTGCGTTGTTTACTTTATCGTGTGGTGTTATTGGTTCTCTCCTGATGAAACACATGAAGTCTCAAATGAAGACAAACCAAGGTGAAGAGCAAGTCTACTCTGGGAAATGCATTTGGATAAACCTCCAAATGAAGTGATTACAGGAAGTAGTTACAGATGAAATATACAAATAAGTAGAGAGGCTATGTGTGTTTCGCTCCGCTTTTTGTGTTTTTTGTGCAGCAGCTCCGAGAAACTTTTCACAAAAGCGCTGCTGGTGACGTCACCGAGGAAAATGGAGGAGAAGCTTGTTTTGGCCGTTTCTGTCTTTCCTGAAAATGTCAGACAGGCACCATCATAACAAAGACGGAAAAGCCCATTAGTGGGAGCAGATCGGCCGGGCGGACACTGAATGTTGCTGGTGAGTGTTGTGCTTTTATCGCCGTGTGCGGTGTCTTCGACGGCTCGTCCTCCTTGGCTCGCGGCTGTCAGGTTGAGCGCTGACAAGCTCATTCAAACGAGGTATGAGAGCACAAGCGTCCTCCGGTTGCTGCTCGTGGGGAAAACACAAAGTCAAACAAATAGATGGGAGCCGAGAGAGATAATAAAAAGCAAAGGGGGCGATGCTACTCTGCCAGAAAAGAAAATGCTATGTGGACACACACCCTCACTCGTTTTCTTCACATGGTCGACATTAGATAGTTGCTCAGTTGTCATGGAGATGGGTATGTTGACATTCAAAGTGTATGTGTGTGAGGAATCAGCTGATGACGACCGAGTGATATGGCTGAAAGTTTATGTTTGGGAAGGCTTTGTTAAGCCACTGTTACCAAAGTCAAGAGTGAACAATCACATTCTTCAGTGAGTCAGTCCGCATGGTACGGATGGAACTATAGCACAATGTCAACACATCGGCGTCAACGAGCAAAACTAGGCCGTGTGATGAGGCTGAAGAAGCTCGAAAGTAGACCCTCAGACGGGATTGTTCCAAGGTCAACAATAAACTTTGTTGTTTAACTTGTTTAATGGATGGCAGAACACGTGCAGAGAGACACTGAGTGGATCACCTGACACCTTTTGTGACGCTCTTAGATTCGTCATTGCAATTTCCATTTCTGTGTCCGAGCAGGAGACGCCTGTTTTACCAAACGTTTGGTGAGTATTTTCTCATCATTTGCTGTGATCATGTTCTGATATCTGACGTCTGTAGCACCAACAGGAAGCCACACTTTCCTGATCACACTACGGCGGATGAACCCTTTAGATTTCTAAGGACCTTTCTTCTAGCGCTATGAAGCCTGCGGCATCTAGAGACCACCAGCGGGGGAGTTAGTTAGTCTTGTTATCTACTATAATCTTTGTTGAATAATGTTTAGAGCCAATACTTTAAAAACAATAATTTGAAGCAGAGTAAGAATATTTTCCACAAGCTTTCCATCACCAACGCAAAAGACCTGGTTCAGCTCTAAACGATGTCATCAAGGACAGTCTATGCAATCAGGGACACATTGATTTGCAGTGTGTGAGAGATGCACGCAGGCCTTTGCATTCAGCAGAGGTGAACACCACATCAAGGCTGTTCCTCCGCCCTCCTCCTCCTCCTCCCCATCATCGTCCCACCATCTTCTGTGTCAGCAGCAGCATTTTCCTGTTTCACAAACCGACCTCCTTCTGATGAAGTAAACATTATGTGACGTTTAGTAATATTCCCAAAGTGTGTGTTTATCATCGGATCCAATCACTTTCTTCAGCTTTCGATTGTTCTTCATCTGCTCAGCAGTTAAAACTTTGCGTCTGTGTTTCAACTCGCAGGAAAACTGAGGTCTGATTAAGGGCAGACAATGAATCTTTGGAAGATCAACAAAATGTTAATGATGCATTTCTGATGATGGGGGTCCTGACATCACTGTTGTTTAAGAACAACCTCTGAATGCCAGCTTTGATTTTCGTCCCCCCCCCCCCCCAACAGTTAGGGGAGTGTGTCCAAAACTGGCAATTAACACTCGCCAACCTGCCGAACGCAGGTGAAAACCATGAATGTGGCGGCAGCGGCAAGTTAAGAATGACTTTGAAGGTTTTCTAACTAACTTTTACAAGCAGGAAATGATTAATGTTCTCCAGGAGGTTCAGAAATATTATCTCTTAATAAACGACTGTCCAGTTCAAATCTGTAAAGAAGTCAGAACAAGCTTGTACAGGTTTTTTAAGGTGACCCTGAAGGTTACACTTGACACAGGTGAGACACATTTTGAGTTGAGTGTCTCTAGTCTCTAGACGGGAGGGTAGAAACTCTCGCCCAGCTGTTTTCAACCTTTTTGGTACCACGGGACACTTTTGACATTGAAAGAAATCTCGTGGCACACCACCATCGCAGATGCTACATAGTAGAATATCGTAGTACGTAATATTAGAAGGGCTTATAGTTACACTCACTCACCTATCTCACATTGTCTTTGCACGCAGACATAGTGTGTGGCTTTTTTGACCTTTGTGATCTTCATCAAAATCCTAATTACAGATAAATGTCACTATATTGTCGTTAACTCAAGTTTGTAATCTCTTGCGATCCCAACTGCCAGCGGGCTCTTCATCGGGGTTGCGTCTAGAATGACTTAGATCAGTATCATATCCAGGGTCTGTATTTTTCGTTGTTAGCATTGTCACTTGTTCTAACGCTCTAACGCTCTAACTATAGTGACCCAATAAGGTCATCACTATCCGCGCTAGCTTCCACCTGCAGGCTGTGAAGAGCATTTAATTAGAAGTCGACCGACTCAATTCTTCGACACAACTTACGATACTTGACCAATTAAGTCGAACTGCGGATATATGTTGTGAACGTAGAACGTAGAACGTATCGTACGGGCACAATGAAGAAAATACAGAACAACATTTCTTTTTTTCCCAATAAATTAAGTTTATTTGTCAACAGTTGGTTTTACATTGTAGTTAGCAGGAACCATGCAGTCAAGCTCTTTATGGCCAATACTAATAATAAAGATATTCCACATCACAGTTCACATACAGAGTTAAATAAACACAAACATCAAGCATTCCTCCCTCTGCCTTTTACACCAAGGTTTCACACCTTTACATATATACACAAGCTCCACTTCAACCTTGCTTGAAACTGTTTATGTTTCTCGTTTTTATTTTTTTGTTGCATGTTTTCATCACCTAACTGGGAAAGCAGTGGTTTTAATTAACAAAAAAGGGTAGAAGTAGTAACAGTAGAGCAAGGCACACAATTATATTTGAAATATTTCAAACCCTATTTTGTCCTACACACACCTGTCGCAACTCCAATCCCCCAAAAACCCCCATAAACCCCAGCGTCACTGCTAATCATCATTTCAGGAGTCGTCTAGAAAATAAAAAAAGGAAACAATACATGGTACAGTAGTGGTGTACTTACACACAGCAGTATTAATTACAACACACGTCCCCACCAACAGTCAAACCGTAACGCCTACACAACAACACCACTTTGGTTGTGTTGCATAGATTAAATCCGGTCTCTTTTTTTATTGTTTCATGGTTCAACCCTCAGTTTGCAGACGCTGCTGCCAGCAGAGAGGGGAGAGGTTCAGTTCACAATGTACTCAGGTAGAGCTACATTTGACCTGATGGGTGTGAGTGTTATCTCCATGGATTCAGAGCACATCGACTTCATCCACATAGCAGTAGGTACATCGCCAAGCCTCCGCGATTAAGAATTTTAGAATCAGGACCTCAGAATGAGGGTTGGTCACATAAAGTATCTGTGTCAGCCTACAAGTATCTTCCCCAAATGAGTCTACGGAGGATTCACCACAGCATCATCTCGACTTCCCTCCCTCTCCAGAAAGCTTGTGGTACTTCTCATTAACACGTGTGAGTGTACCACCAAGAAGTTGCACTTTAGCTGTTCATAAAGTTGTATATATCAAGTGCTTGACGCTGCCCTTCCCTAATTAGATCTACAGAGGATTCACCAAAAATGATCACGTCTTCCTCCCTCTAACATGAAGGTATCTCCCAGCCAATAAACCTAGACAGATTTAGAGTTTACTAGTGGTAAATAGGAACTGTGCTTACTTGACTGACCGAGAACGCTTTGAGAAAACATGATCCTGTTCAGGAACTCGAGAGAACACAACACTGCACTGCCCGGATTTGGAGGAACCTTTGTAGAGGAGCCTGACGCCAGAGGAGATGGCGTCTGGAGAGGCGCTACCACTCCCCCCCCCCTCAAGAAGAAAGTACGAGTATGTTCAGGTAGTCATCGTCAACTTATACAGTTAGAACATTTTGAATTTACCACTTCAGATGTTAAATTAGTTTACAAATATTGGAGTCTCAAGTCGAGTAAAAGTATTTGCGCAACACTTCAATTCCAATATTAAAAAGTAGATAAACAAGGTCTCTACGGGTTTTCCAAACTAATCAACTGAATCTGTCCGTGTCAGCGCCTGATCCATGTTTTCTGATCTAATGAATAATCGGAAAGACAACATGTACATACTGCGTCCACCTCGCGACAGACCAGTGTGATGTTCTTCTTAGTTGTGTCTTAGGTGTTTAAACACACAGCTGATGATGTCATTGTTCCAGCGAAGGCTTCAGGTTCGGCATTTTTTGGGGTTTGAATGAGATGCGCACGACTAAATCAAAGAGTACCGCTGTTTGATAGTTGATCAGGATTTCCCTCCATTGAAGGCCAAACGCTCAGTGTTGCCTTTACTGTCATGATAATACATTCGGGAGTTTTAGCTTCTATAAATACGGTTGAATACAACGTATTGGCCTCTTTGTATCTTGTGAAGTTCTACAAATGTGGGTCTTCTAACAAGTATTAATATTTGTAGGTGTTGTTAACACTAACTCTACAATGCATCACGACGAGATGTATTCACGTCTGTTAAAAGCAAGTTCGTCACACCCTTTGAACATATCTTCATGATCGCTTTAACACATTAAGTTCTCTCTGTTGTTGTGTGATGTTTGTCTACCGAGTCGTACGACACTCCAGTGCTGATACTACTAGGATGGAGAGCTTCTAGCTACAACTGTAAATAGATCTAATGAGTTCGTCACAGCGACACATTATGAATACTGACATCATCAATAGACACAGACCAAGTGTTGTTTGTTAGGAAGTAACATGCTACTTGTGCTGCGACACTGCAGCGTACGGGTTTAACAGTGTGTGTATAAGATAACAGGGTGTACACAACTGCACAACTGAGATACAGTAAGAAGTCATGCAAACTGGCTGAAGATTTGTCTGTGAGGCAGAACATTAGTGAGGTACCTCCAGGAAACTACGTGAGCAGAGGAAGAAGTTTGTGATGGATGATGTCGAACGAAAGAACGAAAAACCAAAAGGCTCGCTGGTTTCTCAAAGACAGACTCAGATCTGCAGTTTGTCAATAACATAAAGTAAAACAGAACTCTGGGAAACTGTTTTATAACATTGTGGAGAGAAAAACGTGGTTAGCCAATCGTATACGAGTCTTCTGCCCCCTGGTGGTCAACAAATGCTTAACGCTGCTTTAATTACCACAGATAGGAAACTTTAATCCTGCAAAGGGTTTTTTATAAGATGCAGGTTGGACTGAATTGACATTTTGTTGAATCATTCACTCAAAATGACTTTGTGTTTATGTTTCATCTTAACCAACAAGTAGAAAATATGACGTCATTTTCAGTAGACACGGAAACTGAGGTGAAACGTTTCAAAACAACACAATAAAATACGTCAATATAAGAGTTTTAATTTGTGTTAGTGGACTTACAACAACCTTTGCAGCTGTGTCCATCTCATCCACACTCTTAATTGGCATCGCGAAACTCAGTAAGACAGTTCTAACATTTCTTTGTGCGACCAGCCTCCAGAAAACAACAGGAAGTAGCGTCATTAAAGAAATGCATGAAGAAGACGAAGGGTCCATCTGTTGTGTAAAGCTGTAAAATCCGGCTGATTCCAGGTCAGTTCAGAACATTTCTCTACATGACATCCACAGCGTCCTCGCACTCATCGTTCTCGGTGTTTTATTTGTCCTGCTTGAAATGCAAATGGCACAGTTCAAAAGTTCAAGCGGCATCATCTGACCTCTGTGCCGCAGAACCAAACCATGACACACCAAAGCACAATGAATATAAAGGTTCAGCTGATTCTGCTTTGCCTACACTTGGACGTAAAAAGCCATTTTAGTTGGTAATGAATAGGACATGTAACTTTGTGACTCATTGGTGAAATATCTCTCTGCAGCTGCTGGAAACTAATCGATTCTTCTCAGTGATTTTCCTCTCAGACATATGGGATCTCACGGCAATAAATAGTCCAACACTTCTTGTCTGCCTTCTATCCATCCTGAATCATAAACTCAATACACTGCATTGTCTCATTTGTAACCCTAAAAATCTATTTGATAATCACATTTAAATGGTTCTTGGATGTATTGTTACTACGTTGTTTTCTTCTGAGCTCCTAAATCTTCGTCTTTATGATGTAAATTCTACATGTTGTCCACAGACTAACCCAAAAACATAGTCAAGACAAACCCTAAAAGCTGCTTCGTATTACTCAGAAACTAAAGTTCAAACCTGGAGTCAGACCCGCTATCACTGTGAATAAGTTGTAGGACGTAACCCTGAAACTGCTGGATGAACGAGCCGTTCAGAGGCAGCAGTGAGATTTGGGAGATCAGAAGGGGGGGGGGGGGGGGAGGCAGCCGGAGGAACGAAGCCGAGGAGAGAGATCTGCTCAGCGGGGAGGAGACGGAGGGAGCTCCCTTACAGCTGGATCCTGGATGCTCCTGCTCCCAACACAGGGAGTCTCTGGAGAGAGAGAGAGAGAGAGAGAGATGTTTGAACTCATGACAAATGTTATGACAGATGAAACACAGACACTGGGTGACATGTTGCTTCATTACCATGAACACACACACGGTTATTTTACTCACACACACCGTCCCCCAAATACTGACTAGAGCACCAACTGTGGATTAATCCGCCGCTGAAAATAGTCCCCAACAAATGCGTTATTTCCTCCTGTTTGTTTGATGAAGACTACAGTCACCAGCAGTTTCAGGAAATTAGAGTAAAAGAAAAATAGAAATCTATAATCTTGATTTCCTACATTGAATATTTAATGTTGTTTCTACCTGTTGTCTTCTGTAACAAAGTGTGCATTTATTCCGCTCAACAAATATTTGCCGTTCTGTTCTTTATTTAAATAATGAAGCTCGTTTATTCTGCGATATCCTGCTTTCATATACACATTTATACATCTCATACAAATCATATTAGTTCAACCTTTAAAATGTTTTACTGTATTGAGTTTATTTTAAGTTTTATCCACTTCAGATATACAATAATAATAATACTCATGTCCTCTTCTGTTTATTCTATTCTGCAGCAGATTCCTCCTGTTTGAAACATATTCAGTCGTTTTCTGTGAAACTTTACAAACATGATTTAGTGATGAAATCTCTCTCTCTCTCCCTTTCTCCCCGTCTCTCTCTCTCTCTCTCACCCTCTCTCTGTCGCTCTCTCTCTCTCTCTCTCTCTCTCCCTCTCTCTCTCTCTCTCTCTGTCGCTCTCTCTCCCTCTCTCTCTCCCTCTCTCTCTCTCTCTCTCACCCTCTCTCCTCTCATCTCTCTCTCTCTCTCCCTCTCTCTCTCTGTCTCTCTCCCTCTCCCTCTCTCTCCTCTCTCTCCCTCTCTCTCTCCCTCTCTCTGTCCCTCTCTCTCCTGTGTGTTTTGCTGCAGACCTTCTGCTGTCTGGGTCACAGAGCACATCATGAGCCGCATTCACGATTGCTTTAATTGCACCTGTGTCTGAGTACAGTGTGTGTGTGCCTGTTTGTGAACAGGTGGGCTAGACTGGGGCACGCCAAGGGGGCCATGACCAGCTGTACGCATCACCAATATGATGTGTGTGTGTGTGTGTGTGTGTGTGTGTGTGTGTGTGTGTGTGTGTGTGTGTCCTTTGTCGTGGGTTTACATGAGTCGTGCGTGTGCAGAGCTTGATTTCCACTTTCATGTGTGTATTTCTTTACTTGTAAGTGTGTATGCATGTTTGTCCTCTTGTGTGTGTGTGTGTCTATGTGTGTGTGTGTGTGTGTGTGGTGTGTGTGTGTGTGTGTGTGCGTGTACAACATGTCTGTCTAACCTGCAGCTGTTGGGCTGTCAGCTTCTACCTGGACTCTCATGCCCTGCCCTCAGGGGTGTGTGTGTGTGTGTGTGTGTGTGTGTGTGTGTGTGTGTGTGTGTGTGTGTGTCACTGTGTGAGTGTGTGTGTGTGAGTGTGAGTATGGGGGCAGTAGATTTTGCTTCGCCCTGGAGGCGCCCATAGGGCGGCCACATCACACACACACAGATTGTGTCAGTGACGGCCTTTGTTCGTGTTGAGCAGCTTCCTGGTTTGATTTGAGTTTAAAAATAGAAAAATTATGAAAACTAAAACTAATTCTCTGCTTGTGTGCAGCGTGGATCTCCCAGTGTAGACACACAGTTTTTTAAATAATAACAATAATAATGACGACACATCATGGTTTCCTCTCTGTACCAGACGTCAAGCAAAGTGAACGAATGATTTCTAACAAAACAACACGTCGAGCTGCTTCACACATGCTCCTGCGTACTTCTGCATGTGTGCTGTTTGTTTTGATCTCACGCTGTGAATCGCAGCTCGCGTTTTGCGTTTTGAGTCCTGAGTGACTCGAGCAGCCTTTCATTTAACTTGTGACGTTTTGTGATTGCTATATTAGTACATAATCTCAGAGCAGAATGCTTCACACACCTCGCTCAGTAATCACACAACTGAAGGTCTTCAGTGACCGATAAGTGATGCAGACAATGTTCAAACTCCAGATTGGACTTCTTTTGTGTGTGTGTGTGTGTGTTGGTGTGTTCACTTACTCTGACTGTCTTGGTCCTGGAGGTGGGCGGTCTCACTGAGGCGTGTGCTGTTCTGGTGGCAGCTGACTGAGAGCTCACCTGAGAGAACACAAGTCAAAAGAAAGACAGATTGAATAAACGAAACCCAAATGAAAAGACAGGGTTGCAAAGGGAAGAACAAGAAGAGATGGAGAAAAGAGTAACAAGGAACAGAGACATTGTGAAGTCACATGAAGGCAAATACATTTGAAGGCAACATTGTTTTCATCAGTGAGCGAGAGAGAGGTGGCGATGGATGCGAGCGAGTGAGTAAAGGAGAGAGAGACAAACAAAAGAAGAGAGAGAGAAGAATAAATCAAAACGGCATTATCGGGCTGAAACGTTGTTTGTCTTTGTTTTCTAATCGGCTTGTTCTTTCTTTGAGCCCAAACTGATGAAAAGTTGCAAATTAAAACAACGAGCATCAGGCCGAAAACAATTCTCTCTCCAACTCCACCCCGCTCTCTTAATTGGTTCATGACTAATCGCTTTGTAAAGAGTCGTGTTGCTATTATCCCTCCCCATACAGCCAGCGAGCGTACGGATTTACACACACACACACATAAACACGTACACACACGTGTAGTCACGCTTACATGAACACATACATGCCAGCGTGACTGCACACGTGTTAGAAGCACATCCACCCCCATCTTTGCATTTTCTTTTGTTTGATGCTGTTTTAATGAATGAAGAAGTTAATGGGGAAACTAACACATCGGGGGGGAAACTAACACATCAGGGGGGAAACTAACACATCAGGGGGGGGGGGGGGGGGGGACACCACTGCAGGTGAGAAACCTCTTAATCCTCTGATGTATAACCTCAAATATAAATGAGTGAAGTCTCAAAAACATAACATTTATTTCTCAAAAACACAAAAAATGTCTTAGAAATACAAAAATCTTCCAATTATAACTTTAAAAACGCAAAAATAACATTATTAGAAGTATTTTCTGTGCAATAATAATAAATGTATATATACAGTATATATATATATACATATATATATATATATATATATATATATATATACTGTGTATATATGTATATATGTATATGTATATATATATATATGTGTTTATATATATATATATATATATATATATATATATATATATATATATATATACATACACACAAGTGACCCAGCCATTAGTCAAACCAGTTCCTTCTAGGGTCGTGTTCTGGCATGAATCTGAAACGATACATATCATGATATTTGGGTTACAGTTCAATATATTGCGATATATTGATTTATGGCTGTGGGATGTAATGAACACTGCAGCATGTGGTGGTGAATAGTGGGCCAGAAATCCGTCCGAGTAATTACTTTAATCAACCACCTGAAGATGAATTAATGGGTTTTGGTGCTGTGGTGCAGTAAACATCTTATTTACTGCACTTTAAATAGGACAAAGGACATGTAGCCCACATTAACATGCAGGGTGTGAAGAACAACTACAGGCTGCTCTGCACTACATCAGAAATTAAACAACCTCTTCAGCTGAGCCGTGTTCCTCTCTGAGAGTAGAAAGTTGATAAACAAAGGAGGTAGCAAGGTTGCAGAGACGGTGAAAAATGCTCAAACTCATTTGCATAAGGAAATAGAAAACTTAAAAAGAGCGCAAACTCGCTAATTCAGCGATGAAATGAATTGAACGATCACGCCGGGACGGGGGAAGCTCTTAGCTGATGAATCCTAATGAAATCTGACTGATAGTAATTATGCTGATGTTGTTCTATGGACCTTAACCTTTTAACTGAAAAACTGAGAAGTCTGCAAATCCCCTCTTCCATTAACACCTGGGGGAGGAGAGGGGGATGAGGCAGAGGAGGAGGGAAGAAGAGAGGATCAAGGAAGGGGGGAGACGAGGGAAAAAACAAGAACATAGAAGAAGACAGTGGAAAAGAGAAGAGAGGAACGATACCTGCAGGAGGAAAGGAAGATAAGAGGAAACAATGAAGGGAGATAGGGAAGGGAAGGGAAGGAGGAGAGCACAGGTGAGGAGAAGAGGAAGGAGATGAACAAAGTTAAGAGGAAGAGACGATGAGAAAGGAAGAAGAAGAAGAAGAAGAAGAAGAAGAAGAAGAAGAAGAAGAAGAAGAAGAAATAGGAAAAGAGGGAAGAACAAGAAGCATGAAAAAGGCAGACGATGGGGAGGGGGAGAAGGGATGAGAAATAATAAATAAAGGTGAATATGAGGAAATAAGACCAGAATAAAAGAGGAAGAGGAGTGTGAAGGGAAGGCGAAATGCAGAGGGTAAGGGGGAGGAAGAGGAGGTTACGCATATCAGCACCTCTCATGTCCGTCTGGCCTTAGAAATGGAAATAAGAGAAACGCACACCTGCCTCATTACATTCATACCCACTGAGGGGCTCGGCTCGGACTAATACCTGGAGTAGAGAGGTGAAATGCAGTATCAAGGCCCTGTATAATGTCCTGAGATAGTAGATCAGGCTAATACGTGGAACACTAACCTGCTTCTCCGCTGCTGTCTTTGCTTCCTGCTGCGAGCCGCTCCGCCCTCTCCTCCCCTTCTCCTCCTGCTTCACCCGCCGAGTATCCACCTCTCCTCTTCTCTCCCCCTCCTCCCTATCTGCCTCTCTCATCACCGAGCAGTTAATTTTGGGATTAATACGCGTGGCGGTGGTGGCTGGCTCTTTTGAGGGATTTGTAGCGGAGCTGCAGACACTTATCTTGGTCATTACGGCGCCCATATTGGATTCAAGCGTTTTAGTATCTGCCAAACATTCGGCTGCGGAGGAGTCTATCGGGGCGACACGCACCCGGGGATTAAGATAAGGAGGCCCCTCATTACGACTCCTCTCCTCCTGCGGCGCGCTGACACTCGCAGCGGCCGTGACTTCTCCTCCAGCGACATCACAGAGGAGGTACGG